>NW_027495827.1:0-238518 GCF_021521415.1 Bidens hawaiensis | reverse complement strand
TGGCAATACTGGCAAAATTTTGAACGGACCCTGGGTGGCGTCAAGGCATAATATTGATCCGATTCTTTCATATATTTATAAATTATTGCTTGGAAGTCTCCAAGACCGAATCTCTTATCAGATTCACTGGTTCGACCCATACTCGGTCTTAAGAATATTTATACTCGGTGAACATACCCCTTTGGCAATACTGGCAAAATTTCGAACGGCCCCGAGGTGGCGTCAGGGAATAATTATTGATCCGATTCTTTCGAATGTGTATAAAACATTATATGGAAGTCTCCAAGATCGAATTTCTGATCCGATTCAGTGGTTCGACCCATACTCAGTTTTTTCCTCGGCTCGGTGAACATACCCCTTTGGCAATACTAGCAAAATTTCAAACGGGCCCGGGGGTGGCGTCATGGCATAATTATTGATCTAATTCTTTCTTATCTTTATAAAATATTGTATGGAAGTCTCTAAGACCGAATCTCTTATCCAATTCAGTGGTTCGACCCATACTCAGTTTTTTCTCCGGCTCTTTGAACATACCCCTTTGGCAATACTGGCAAAATTTCAAGCGCGCCCGAGGTGGCGTTAGGGCATAATTATTGAACCGATTATTTCGAATGTGTATAAAATATTGTATTCTCCAAGACCGAATCTATGATCAAATTCAGTGGTTCGACCCATACTCAGTTTTTCTCCGGCTCGGTTAACAACACCTTTGTAAATACTGGCAAAATTTTGAACGGGCCCCGGGTGACGTTAGGGCATAATTATTGATCTGATTCTTTCGTATGTGTATAAGATATTGTATGGAAGTCTCCAAGACCGAATTTCTGATCCAATTCAGTGGTTCGACCAATACTCAATTTTTTCTGTGGCTCGGTGAACAAACCTCATTGACAATACTGGCAAAATTTCGAACGGGTCGGGGTGGTGTTAGGTCATAATTATTGATCTGATTATTTCGTATGCGTATAAATATTGTATGGAAGTCTCTAAGACCGAATTTCTGATCCGATTCAGTGGTTCAACCCATACTCAGTTTTTCTCCGGCTCGGTGAACATACCCTTTTGGCAATACGGGCAAAATTTCGAACGGGCCCCGGGGGTGTTGTCAGGGCATAATTATTGATCCAATTTTTTCTTATGTGTATAAAATATTGTATGAAGTCTTCATGACCGAATCTCTTATCCGATCTAGTGGTTCGACCCATACTCAGTTTTTTGTCCGGCTCGGTGAACATACCTCTTTGGCAATACTGACAAAAATTTCGAACGGGCCCCGGTGTGGCGTAAGGGAATCACTGTTGATCTGATTCTTTAGTTTTTGCATAAAATATTGTATGTAATTCTACAAGACCGAATTTCTGATCTAATTCAGTGGTTCGACCCATACTCAGTTTTTCCTCCGGCTTGGTGAACATATCTCTTTGGCAATACTGTTAAAATTTCAAACGGGCCGCGGGTTGGCATTAGGGCATAATTATTAATCCGACTCTATCGCATGTGTATAAAATATTATATGTAAGTCTCAAGACCGAATTTCTGATCTGATTCAGTGGTTCGACCCATACTCAGTCTTTTCTCCGGCTCGGTGAACATACCCCTTAATACTGGCAATATTTCGAACGCGTCCCGGGGTAGCGTCAGGGCATAATTATTCATCCGATTCGTTCATAATTTATAAAATATTGTATGGAAGTCTCCAAGACAAAATTTCTGATCCGATCTTGTGGTTCGACCCATACACAATTTTTTCTCCGACTCAGTGCCCAAACCCTTTTGGCAATACTGGCAAAATTTCGAACGCGCCGCGTGGTAGCGTCATGGCATAATTATTGATCCGATTCTTTCGTATGGGTATAAAATCTTGTAATGAAGTCTCAAGACCAAATTTCTGATCCTATTCAGTGGTTTGATCCATACTGAATCTTTTCTCTGGCTCGGTGAACATACCAATTTAGCAATACTTGCTAAATTTCTAACAAGCCCCGGGTGGCGTCAGGGCATAACTATTGGTCCGATTCTTTCGTATATTTATAAAATATTGTATGAAAGTCTCTAAGACCGAATCTCTTATTCTATTTAGTGGTTCGACCCATAGTCAGGTTTTTCACCGACTCGGTGAACATACCCTTTTGGCAATACTAGCAAATATTTCGAACGCACCCCTAGGTGGCGTTAGGGCATAATTTTTGATCCGATTATTTCTTATGTGTATAAAATATTGTATGGAAGTCTCCAAGACCGAATCTCTTATCCGATCTAGTGGTTCGACCCATACTCATTTTTTTCTCTGGCTCGGTGAACATATCTCTTTAGCAATACTGGCAATATTTCGAACGAGCCCGGGGTGGCATCAGGGCATAATTATTGATCCGATTCTTTCATATCTTTATAAAATATTGTATGAAAGTATCTAAGACCGAATCTCTTATCCGACTCAGTGGTTAGATCCATACTCAGTTTTTTCTCCGCCTCGGTGAACGTACCCCTTTGGAAATACTGGCAAATTTTCGAACGGGCCCCGAGGTGGCTTCAGGGCATAATTATTGATCCAATTCTATCGTATGTTTATAAATTATTGATTGGAAGTCTCCAGAACTAAATCTCTTATCCAATACAGTGGTTCGACCCATACTCAGTTTTTCCTCCTGCTCGGTTAACATACCCCTTTGGCAATACTGGAAAAATTCGAACGCGCCCCATGGTGGCGTCAGAGAATAATTATTGATCCGATTATTTCGTATGTGTATAAAATATTGTATGAAAGTCTCCAAGACCGAATCTCATTTCCGATCTGGTGGTTCGACCCATACTCATTTTTTTCTCCGGCTCAGTGAACATACCCTTTTGGCAATACTGGAAAAATTTCGAACGGGCCCCGGGGTGGCGTCAAGGCATAATTATTGATCCGATTCTATCGTATGTGTATAAAATATTGTATGTAAGTCTCCAAGACCGAATTTCTAATCCGACTCAGTGGTTCGACCTATACTCAGTTTTCTCTCCGGGTCGGTGAACATACCCCTTTGGCAATAATGGCAAAATTTCGAACGGGCCCAGGGGTGGCGTCAGGGCATAATTATTAGTCCGGTTCTTTCGTATCTTTATAAAATATTGTATGGAAGTCTCCAAGAGCGAATCTCATATCCGATTCAGTGGTTCGACTCATACTTAGTTTTTTCTCCGACTCGGTGAACATACCCATTTTGCAATACTGGCAAATGTTCGAATGCGCCCCGAGGTGGCGTCAGGGCATAATTAATGATCCGATTCTTTCTTATGTGTATAAAATATTGTATGGAAGTCTCAAAGACTGAATTTTGATCTGATTCGGTGGTTCGCCATACCCAGTTTTTCCTCCTGCACGGTGAACATACCCCTTTGGCAATACTAGCAAAAATTCGAACGCGCCCCGTGGTGGCGTCAGGGAATAATTATTGATCCGATTCTTTCGTGTATTTATAAAATATTGTATGGAAGTCTCTAAGACCGAATCTCATATCCGATCTAGTGGTTCGACCCATACTCATTTTTTTCTCCGGCTCGGTGAACATACCCTTTTGGCAATACTGGTAAAATTTTGAACGGGCCCCGGGGTGGTGTCAAGGTATAATTATTGATCTGATTCTTTCGTATGTGTATAAAATATTGTATGTAAGACTCCAAAACCGAATTTCTGATCCGATTCAGTGGTTCGACTCATACTCAGTTTTTTCTCCTGCTCGGTGAACATACCCATTTAGCAATACTGGCAAAATTTCGAACGGGCCCCGGAGTGGAGTTAGGGCATAATTATTGTTCCGATTCAATCGTATGTGTATAAAATATTGCATGTAAGTCTCCAAGACCGAATTTCTGATCCGATTCAATGGTTCAACCCATACTCAGTTTTTTCTCCGGCTCGATGAACTTGCCCTTTGGCAATACTGGCAAAATTTCGAACGAGCCCCCAGGTGGCTTAAGGGATAATTATTGATACGGTTCGTTCGTATATTTATAAAATATTGTATGGAAGTCTTCAAGATCGAATTTCTTATCCGATTCAGTGGTTCGACCCATACTCGGATTTTTCTCCCGCTCGGTGAACATACCCCTTTGGCAATTCTGGCAATAATTCGAACGCGTCCCGGGGTGTCGTAAGTGTATAATTATTGATCCGATTATTTCTTATGTGTATAAAATATTGTATGGAAGTCTCCAAGACCGAATATCTTATCCGATTTAGTGGTTCGACCAATATTCAGTCTTTTCTATGGATCGGTGAACATACCCCTTTGACAATAGCGGCAAAATTTCGAACGGGCCCCGGGTGTCGTCAGGGCATAATTATTGATCTGATTCTTTCATATGTTTATGAAATTTTGTATGGAAGTTTCCAAAACCGAATCTCATATCCAATTCTGTGGTTCGAACCATACTTAGTTTTTCCTCATGCTTGGTGAACTTACCCATTTGACAATACTGGTAAAATTTCGAACGGGCCCCGTGGTGGCGTCAGGGCATAATTATTGATCTGATTGCTTCGTATGTGTATAAAATATTGTATGTAAGTCTCAAAACCGAATTTCTGATCCGATTCAGTGATTCGATCCATACTCAATCTTTTCACCAGCTCGGTGAACATACTCCTTTGGCAATACTGGAAAAATTTCGAACGGTCCCCGGGGTGTCGCCAGGGCATAATTATTGTTCCGATTCTTTCGTATCTTCATAAAATATTGTATGGAAGTCGCAAAGACCGAATCTCTTATCGGATTCAGTGGTTCGACCAATACTCAGTTTTTTCTTCGGCTCGGTGAACATACCCATTTGGCAATACTGGCAAAATTTCGAACGGGCCCCGCGGTGTCGTCAGGGCATAATTATTGATCTGATTATTTCGTATGTGTATAAAATAATGTATGAAAGTCTCTAAGACCGAATTTCTAATCCGATTCAGTGGTTCAACCCATACTCAGGTTTTTCTCCGGCTCAGTGAGCATACCCCTTTGGTAACACTAGCAAATTTCTAACAGGCCACGGGTTGCCGTCAGGGCATAATTATTGATCCGATTGTTTCGTATAAATATAAAATATTGTATGGAAGTCTTCAAGACCGAATTTTTGATCCGATTTAGTGGTTCGACCCATACGCAGTTTTTTCTCCGGCTTGTTGAACATGCCTTTTTGGCAATACCGGCAAAATATCGAACGGGCCCGGAGATGGAGTTAGGGCATAATTATTGATCCGATTCGGTCGTATGTGTATAAAATATTGTATGTAAGTCTCCAAGACCGAATTTCTAATCCGATTCAGTGGTTCGACCCATCACAGGTTTTTCTCCGGCTTGGTGAACATACCCCTTTGGCAATACTAGCAAAATTTCTAACGGGCCCCGGGGTGGCGTTAGGGCATTATTATTAGTCCGGTTCTTTCATATCCTTATAAAATATTGTATGGAAGTCTCCAAAACCGAACCTCTTATCCGATTCAGTGGTTCGACCCATACTCAGTGTTTTCTCCGACTCGGTGAACATACCCCTTTTGCAATACTGTGCAAAATTTCGAACGCGCCCTGAGGTGGCGTCAGGGCGTAATTATTGATCCGATTCTTTCTTATGTGTATAAAATATTGTATGGAAGTCTCCAATACCGAATTTCTGATCTGATTCACTGGTTCGACCCATACTCAGTCTTTTCTTCGGCTCGATGAATTTGCCCCTTTGTTAATACTGGCAAAATTTCGAACGGGCCCCTAGGTGTCGTCAGGGCATAATTATTGATCCGATTCTTTTGTATATTTATAAAATATTGTATGGAAGTCTCTAAGACCGAATCTATATCCGATTTATTTGTTCGACCCATACTCATTTTTTTCTCCGGCTCGGTGAACATACCCTTTTGGCAATACTGGCAAAATTTCGAACAGGCCCCAGGGTGGCGTCAAGGCATAATTATTGATCCGATTCATTCGTATATGTATAAAATGTTGTATGTAAGTCTCCAAGACCGAATTTCTGATCCGATTCAGTGGTTCGACTCATACTCAGTTTTTTCTCTGGCTCGGTGAACATACCCCTTTATCAATACTAGTAAAATTTCGAACGGGCCCCGGGGTGGCGTCAGGGCATAATTATTGTTTCGATTCTTTCGTATCTTTATAAAATATTGTTTGTAAGTCTCCTAGACCGAATCTCTTATCCGATTAAGTGGTTCGACCCATACTCAGTTTTTTATCCGTCTCAGTAAATGTACCTTTTTGGCAATACTGGCAAAATTTCGAGCGGGCCCCGAGCTGGCGTTAGGGCATAATTATTGATCCGATTCTATCGTATGTTTGTAAAATATTGTATGGAAGTTTCCAAAACCGAATCTCTTATCCAATTCAGTGGTTCGACCCATACTCAGTTTTTCCTCCTGCTCGGTGAATATTCCCCTTTGGTAATACTGGCAAAATTTCGATCATGCCCGTGGTGGCGCCAGGGCATAATTATTGATCTGATTCTTTCGTATTCGTATTAAATATTGTATGGAAGTCTCCAAGACCGAATTTCTGATCCGATTCGGTGGTTTGACCCTTACTCAATCTTTTCTCCGGCTCGGTGAACATATCCCTTTGAGAATACTGGCAAAATTTCGAACAGGCCACGGTTGGCGTCAGGGCATACTTATTGATCCAATTGTTTCGTATCTTTATAAAATATTGTATGGAAGTATAAAAAACCGAATCCCTTATCCGATTCAATGGTTCGACCCATACGCAGTTTATTCTCCGACTCAGTGAACATACCCCTTTGGCAATACTGACAAAATTTCGAACGAGCCCCGAGATTGAGTCAGGGCATAATTATTGATCCAATTCTATCGTATGTGTATAATATATTGTATGTAAGTCTCCAAGACCGAATTTCTTATCCGATTCAAGGGTTCGACCCATACCCAGATTTTTTTCCGGCTCGATGAACATACCCTTTTGGCAATACTGGAAATATTTCGAACGCGTTCCGGGGTGGCGTCAGGGCATAATTATTGATCTGATTCTTTCTTATGTGTAAATTATTGTATGTAAGTCTCTAAGACCTAATTTATGATCTGATTCAGTGGTTCGACCCATACTCAGTCTTTTCTCCGGCTCGGCGAACATACCCCTATGGCAATACTAGCAAAATTTTGAACGGTCCCCGGGGTGTTGTCAGGGCATAATTATCGTTCCGATTCTTTCGTATCTTTATAAAATATTGTATTGAAGTCTCCAAGACCGAATCTCTTATCGGATTCAGTGGTTCGACCAATACTCAGTTTTTTTCTCCGGCTCGGTGAACATACCCCTTTGGCAATACTGGCAAAATTTCGAACGGGACCCGATTGGCGTCAAGGCGTAATTATTGATCCGATTCTTTCGTATCTATATAAAATATTGTATGTAAATTTCCAAGACCGAATTTCTGATCCGATTCAGTGGTTCGACTCATACTCAGTTTTTTCTCTGGCTCGGTGAACATACCCCTTTAGCAATACAAGCAAAATTTCAAACGGGCCCCAGGGTGGCGTCAGGACATAATTATTATTCTGATTCTTTCGTATCTTTATAAAATGTTGTATGAAAGTATCCAAGACCGAATCTCTTATCCGACTCAGTGGTTCGATCCATACTCAGTTTTTTCTCCGGCTCGGTGAACATATCCCTTTGGCAATACTGGCAAAATTTCGAACGGGCCCCGCGGTGGCGTCAGGGCATAATTATTGATCAGATTATTTCATATGTGTATAAAATATTGTATGGAAGTCTCTAAGACCGAATTTCGAATACGATACAGTGGTTCAACCCATACTCAGGTTTTTTCTCAGGCTCAGTGAGTAGACACCATTGGCAATACTGGCAAAATTTCGAACGGGCCCTGGGGTGTCGTCAGGGCATAATTGTTTATCCGATTGTTTCGTACATTTATAAAATATTGTATGGAAGTCTCCAAGACCGAATCTCTTATCCGATCAAGTGGTTCGAACCTTACTCATTTTTTTCTCCCGCTCGGTAAAGATACCCCTTTGGCAATGCTGGCAATATTTCGAACGGGCCCCGAGGTGGCGTCAGGGCATATCTATTGATCCGATTCTATCGTATGTTTATAAAATATTGTTTGGAAGTCTCCAAAACCGAATCTCTTATCCAATTTTGTGGTTCGACCCATACTCTGTTTTTCCTCTTGCTCGGTGAACATACCCCTTTGGTAATACTGGCAAAAATTCGAGCGTGCCCCGTGGTGGCGTCAGGGAATAATTATTGATCCGATTCTTTCGTATTTGTATAAAATAAGGTATGGAAGTCTACAAGACCGAATTTCTGATCCAATTAAGTGGTTTGACCCATACTCAATCTTTTCTCCTGCTCGGTGAACATACCCCTTTGGCAATACAGGCAAAATTTCAAACAGGCCACGGGTTGGCGTCAGGGCATAATTATTGATCCGATTGTTTTGCATCTTTATAAAATATTGTATAGAAGTCTCCAAGACTGAATTTTTGATCTGATTTAGTGGTTCGACCCATACGCGGTTTTTTCTCCGGCTCGGTGAACATACCCCATTGGCAATACTGGCAAAATTTCGAACGTGCCCCTTTGGCGTCAGGGAATAATTATTGATCCGATTCTCTCGTACGTGTATAAAATATTATACGAAAGTCTCCAAGACCGAATTTCTGATCCGATTCATTGGTTTGACCCATACTCAATCTTTTCTTCGAATCGGTGAACATACACCTTTGGCAATACTAGCAAAATTTCGAACAGGCCACGGGTTGGCGTCAAAGCATAATTATTGATCCGATTGTTTCGGATCTTTATAAAGTATTGTATGGAAGTCTCCAAGACCGAATCTCTTATCCGATTCAGTAGTTCGAACCATACTCAGTTTTTTCTCCAACTCGGTGAACATACGCCTTTTGCAATAATGGCAAAATTTCGAACGTGCCTCGGGGTGGCGTTTGGGCATAATTATTGATCCGATTCTTTCTTATGTGTATAAAATATTGTATGGAAGTCTCCAAGACCGAATTTCTGATCTGATTCCATGGTTGGACCCATACTCAGTCTTTTCTTCGGATCAGTGAGCATACCCTTCTGGCAATACTGGCAAAATTTCAAACGGACCCCGCGGTGGCGTCACGGCATAATTATTGATCAGATTATTTTGTATGTGTATAAAATATTGTATGGAAGTCTTTAAGACCGAATTTATGATCCGATTCAGTGGTTCAACCCATACTCAGTTTTTTCTCCGGCTCAGTGAGCAAACCCCTTTGGTAATACTGCCAAAATTTCGAACAGGCCCTGGGGTGTCGTCAGGGCATAATTGTTTATCCGATTCATTCGTACATTTATAAAATATTGTATGTAAGTCTCCAAGACCGAATTTCTGATCCGATTAAGTGGTTTGACCAATACTCAATCTTTTCTCCGGCTCGGTGAACATACCCCTTTGGCAATACTGGCAAAATTTCGAACAAGCCACGGTTAGCGTCAGGGCATAATTATTGATCCGATTATTTCGTATCTTTATAAAATATTGTATAGAAGTCTCCAAGACCGAATGTTTGATCCGTTTTAGTGGTTCGACCCATACGCAGTTTTTTCTCTGGCACGGTGAACATACCCCTTTGGCAATTCTTGAAAAATTTCGAACGGGCTCGCAGATGGAGTCAGGGCATAATTATTGTATGTAAGTCTCCAAGACCGAATATCTTATCCTATTCAGTGGTTTGACCCATACTCAGTTTTTTCTCAAGCTCAGTGAGCATACCCCTTTGGCAATACAGGCAAAATTTCGAACGGACCCCGCGGTGGCGTCAGGGCATAATTATTGATCTGATTATTTCATATGTGTATAAAGTATTGTATGGAAGTCTTTAAGACCGATTTTCTGATCCGATTAAATGGTTCAACCCATACTCAGTTTTTCCTCCGGCTTAGTGAGCATACCCCTTTGGCAATACTGACAAAATTTCGAACGGGCCCTGGGGTGTCGTCAGGGCATAATGGTTTATCCGATTCTTTCGTACATTTATAAAATATTGTATGGAAGTCTCCAAGACTGAATCTCTTATCCGATCTAGTGGTTCGAAACGTACTAATTTTTTTCTCCGGCTCGGTGAACATATCCTTTTGGCAATACTGGCAATATTTCGAACTGGCCCGGGTAACGTCAGGGCATAATTATTGATCCGATTCTTTCGTATCCTTATAAAATATTGTATAGAAGTCTCCAAGACCGAGAATCTTATCCGATTCAGTGGTTCGACCCATACTCAGTTTTTTCTTTGACTCGGTGAACGTACCCCTTTGGCAATACTGGCAAAATTTCGAAAGTGCTCCGTGGTGGCGTCAGGGAATAATTATTGATCCGATTCTTTCGTATGTGTATAAAATATTGTATGGAAGTCTCCAAGACCGAATCTCATATCCGATCTATAGGTTCGACCCATACTCATTTTTTTCTCCGACTCGGTGAACATATCCTTTTGGCAATACTGGCAAAATTTCGAACGGGACCCGATTGGCGTCAAGGCATAATTATTGATCCGATTCTTTCATATCTATATAAAATATTGTATGTAAGTCTCCAAGACCGAATTTCTGATCCGATTCAGTGGTTCGACTCATACTCAGTTTTTTTTCCAGCTCGGTGAACATACCCCTTTAGCAATAAAGGCAAAATTTTGAACGGGCCCCTGGGTGGCGTCAGGACATAATTATTATATCGATTCTTTCGTATCTTTATAAAATGTTGTATGTAAGTCTCCAAGACCGAATATCTTATCCGATTTAGTGGTTCGACCCATACTCAGTTTTTTCTCCAACTCGGTGAACACACCGCTTTTGCAATACTGGCAAAACTTCAAACGCACCCTGGGGTGGCGTCAGGGCATAATTATTGATCTGATTCTTTCTTATGTGTATAAAATATTGTATGGAAGTCTCCAAGACTGAATTTCTAATCTGATTCAGTGGTTGGACCCATACTCAGTCTTTTCTTCGACTTAGTGAGCATACCCCTTTGGCAACACTGGAAATATTTCGAACGGGCCCGGGGTGGCGTCAGGGCATAATTATTAATCTGATTCTTTCGTATCTTTATAAAATATTGTATGAAAGTCTCCAAGACCGAATCTTTTTATCCGATCTAGTGGTTCGACCCATACTCATTTTTTTCTCCGCCTCGGTGAACATACCCTTTTGGCAATACTAGCAATATTTCTAACGGGCTCGGGGTGGCGTCAGGGTATAGATATTGATCCGATCCTTTCGTATCTTTATAAAATATTGTATGGAAGTCTCCAAGACCGAATCTCTTATCTAATTCAGTGGTTCGACCCATACTGAGTTTTTTCTCTGGCTTGGTGAACGTGCCCCTTTGGCAATACTGGTTAAATTTCAAACGGGACCCGAGGTGGCTTCAAGGCATAATTATTGATCCGATTCTATCTTATGTTTATAAATTATTGTTTGGAAGTCTCCAAAACTGAATCAATTATCCAATTTAATGGTTCGACCCATACTCAGTTTTTTCTCTTGCTCGGTGAACATACCCCCTTGGTAATACCAGCAAAATTTCGAAAGTGGCCCGTTGTGGCGTCGGGGAATAATTATTGATCCGATTCTATCGTATGTGTATAAAATATTGTATGGAAGTCTCGAAGACCGAATTTCTGATCCGATTATGTGGTTTTACCCATACTCAATCTTTTCTCCGGCTCGGTGAACATACCCCTTTGGCAATACTAGCAAATTTTCGAACAGGCCACGGGTTGGCGTCAGGGCATAATTATTGATCCGATTGTTTCGGATCTTTATAAAGTATTGTATGGAAGTCTCCAAGACCGAATCTCTTATCCGATTCAGTGATTCGAACCATACTCAATTTTTTCTCCAACTCGGTGAACATACCCCTTTTGCAATACTGGCAATATTTCGAACAGGCCCGGGGTGGCGTCAGGGCATAATTATTGATCCAATTCTTTCTTATCTTTATAAAATATTGTATTGAAGTCTCCAAGACCGAATCTCTTATCCGATTAGCCACGGTTTGGCGTCACGGCATAATTATTAGTACGGCTGTTTCGTATCTTTATATAATATAGTATGGAAGTCTCCAAGACCGAATTTTTGATCAGATTTAGTGGTTCGACCCATACGCAGTTTTTTCTCCGGCTCGGTGAACATACCCCTTTGGCAATACTGACAAAATTTCGAACGTGCCCCGTGGTGGCGTCAGAGAATAATTATTGATCCGATTCTTTCGTATGTGTATAAAATATTATATGGAAGTCTCCAAGACCAAATTTCTGATCCGATTCAGTGGTTCGACACATAATCAATCTTTTCTCCGACTCGGTGAACATACCGCTTTGGCAATATTGGCAAAATTTCGAACAGGCCACGGGGTGGCGTCAGGGCATAATTATTAGTACGGTTCTTTCGTATCTTTATAAAATATTGTATGGAAGTCTCCAAGACCGAATCTCTTATCCGATTCAGTGGTTCGACCCATACTCAGTTTTTTCTCCAACTCGGTGAACACACCGCTTTTGCAATACAGGCAAAATTTCAAACGCACCCTGGGTGGCGTCAGGACATAATTATTGATTTGATTCTTTCTTATGTGTATAAAATATTGTATGGAAGTCTCCAAGACTGAATTTCTGATCTAATTTAGTGGTTGGACCCATACTCAGTCTTTTCTTCGGCTCAGTGAGCATACCCCTTTGGCAATACTGGCAAAATTTTGAACGGACCCCGCGGTGGCGTCAGGGCATAATTATTGATCAGATTATTTCGTATATGTATAAAATATTGTATGAAAGTCATTAAAACCGAATTTCTGATCCGATTCAGTGGTTCAACCCATATCAGTTTTTTCTCCGGCTCAGTGAGCCTACCATTTTAGCAATACTGGCAAAATTTCGAACAGGCCCTTGGGTGTCGTCAGGGCATATATGTTTATCCGATTATTTCGTAGATTTATAAAATATTGTACGGAAGTTTCCAAGACCGAATCTCTTATCAGATCTAGTGGTTCGAACCATACTCATTTTTTTCTCTGGCTCTGTGAACATACCCCATTGGCAATACTGGAAATATTTCGAACGGGCCCGGGATGGCGTCAGGGCATAATTATTGATCTGATTCATTCGTATCTTTATAAAATATTCTATGGAAGTCTCCAAGACCGAATCTCTTGTCTTATTCAGCGGTTCGAACCATACACAGTTTTTTCTCCGTCTCGGTGAACATACCCATTTGGCAATACAGGCAATATTTTGAACAGGCCCGGGTGGCGTCAGGGCATAATTATTGATCCGTTTCTTTCTTATCTTTATAAAATATTGTATGGAAGTCTCCAAAACTGAGAATCTTATCCGATTCAGTGGTTCGACCCATACTCAGTTTTTTCTCTGGCTCGGTGAACGTACCCCTTTGGCAAACTGGCAAAATTTCGAACGGGCCCCGAGCTGGCGTCAGGGCATAATTATTGATCCGATTCTATCGTATGTTTATAAAATGTTGTTTGGAAGTCTCCAAGACCGAATCTCATATAAGATCTATTGGTTCGACCCATGCTCATTTTTTTTTCCGGCTCGGTGAACATATCCTTTTGGCAATACATGCAACATTTCGAACGGGCCCGGGTGGTGTCAGGGCATAATTATTGATCCGATTCTTTCGTATCTTTATAAAATATTGTATGGAAGTCTCCAAGACCGAGAATCTTATCCGATTCAGTGGTTCGACCCATACTCAGTTTTTTCTCTAAATCAGTGAAAGTACCCCTTTGGCAATACTGGCAAAATTTCGAACGGGCCCCGAGGTGGCGTCAGGGTATAATTATTGATCCGATTCTATCGTATGTTTATAAAATAATGTTTGGAAGTCTCCAAAACCGAATCGATTATCCAATTCATTGGTTCGACCCGTACTCAATTTTTCCTCTTGCTCGGTGAACATACCCCTTTGGTAATACTGGCAAAATTTCGAAATTGCTCCGTGGTGGCGTCAGGGATTAATTATTGATCTGATTCTTTCGTATGTTATAAAATATTGTATGGAAGTCTCCAAGACCGAATCTAATATCCAATCTATAGGTTCGACTCATACTCATTTTTTTCTCCGGCTCGGTGAACATATCATTTTGGCAATACTGGAAAAATTTTGAATGGGCCCCGGGGTGGCGTCAAGGCATAATTATTGATCCGATTCTATCGTATCTATAAAAAATATTGAATGTAAGTCTCCAAGACCGAATTTCTGATCCGATTAAGTGGTTTGACCCATACTCAATCTTTTCTCCGGCTCGGTGAACATACCCCTTCGGCAATACTGCCAAAATTTCGAACAAGCCTCGGGTTGGCGTCAGGGCATAATTATTGATCCGATTGTTTCGTATTTTTATAAAATATTGTATAGAAGTCTCCAAGACCGAATGTTTGATCCGATTCAGTGATTCGACCCATACGCAGTTTTTTCTCTAGCTCGGTGAACATACCCCTTTTGCAATGCTGGCAAAATTTCGAACAGGCCCGGAGATGGAGTCAGGGCATAACTATTGATTCGATTCTATCCATTTGTATAAAATATTTTATGTAAATCTCCAAGACTGATTTTCTAATCCGATTCAGTGGTTCGATCCATACTCTGTTTTTTCTCCGGCTCGGTGAACATACCCATTTGGCAATACTTGCAAAATTTCGAACGGACCCCGCGGTGACGTCAGGGCATAATTATTGATCAGATTATTTCGTATGTGTATAAAATATTGTATGGAAGTCTTTAAAACCGAATTTCTGATCCGATTCAGTGGTTCAACCCATACTCAGTTTTTTCTCCGGCTCAGTGAGCATACCACTTTGGCAACACTTGCAAAATTTCAAACGGGCCCTAGGGTGTCGTCAGGGCATATATGTTTATCCGATTATTTCGTAGATTTATAAAATATTGTATGAAAGTCTCCAAGACCGAATCTTTTATCAGATCTAGTGCTGATTTTTTCTCTGTCTCGGTGAACATACCTCTTTGGCAATACTGGAAATATTTCGAACGGGCCCGGGGTGGCGATAGGGCATAATTATTGATCTGATTCATTCGTACCTTTATAAAATATTCTATGGAAGTCTCCAAGACCGAATCTCTTGTCCGATTCAGCGGTTCGAACCATACACAGTTTTTTCTCCATCTCGGTGAACATACCCCTTTGGCAATACAGGCAATATTTTGAACAGTCCCGGGTGGCGTCAGGGCATAATTATTGATCCGTTTCTTTCTTATCTTTATAAAATATTGTATGGAAGTCTCCAAGACTGAGAATCTTATCCGATTCAGTGGTTCGACCCATACTCAGTTTTTTCTCTGGCTCGGTGAACGTACCCCTTTGGCAATACTGGCAAAATTTCGAACGGGCCCCGAGCTGGCGTTGGGGCATAATTATTGATCCGATTTTATCGTATGTTTATAAAATGTTGTTTGGAAGTCTCCAAGACCGAATCTCATATAAGATCTATTGGTTCGACCCATGCTCATTTTTTTCTCCGGCTCGGTGAACATATCCTTTTGGCAATACAGGCAACATTTCGAACGGCCCGGGAGGCGTCAGGGCATAATTATTGATCCGATTCTTTCGTATCTTTATAAAATATTGTATGGACGTCTCCAAGACCGAGAATCTTATCCGATTCATTGGTTCAACCCATACTCAGTTTTTTCTCTAAATCGGTGAAAGTACCCCTTTGGCAATACTGGAAAAATTTCGAACGGGCCCCGAGGTGGCGTCAGGGCATAATTATTGATCCGATTCTATCGTATGTTTATAAAATATTGTTTGGAAGTCTCCAAAACCGAATCGATTATCCAATTCATTGGTTCGACCCATACTCAATTTTTCCTCTTGCTCGGTGAACATACCCCTTTGGTAATACTGGAAAAATTTCGAAATTGCTCCGTGGTGGCGTCAGGGATTAATTATTGATCTGATTCTTTCGTATGTTATAAAATATTGTATGGAAGTCTCCATGACCGAATCTAATATCCAATCTATAGGTTCGACTCATACTCATTTTTTTCTCCGGCTCCGTGAACATATCCTTTTGGCAATACTGGAAAAATTTTGAATGGGCCCCGGGGTGGCGTCAAGGCATTATTATTGATCCAATTATTTCGTATCTATATAAAATATTGTATGTAAGTCTCCAAGACCGAATTTCTGATCCGATTTTGTGGTTTGACCCATACTCAATCTTTTCTCCGGCTCGGTGAACATACCCCTTTGGCAATACTGCCAAAATTTCGAACAAGCCACGGGTTGGCGTCAGGGCATAATTATTGATCCGATTGTTTCGTATCTTTATAAAATATTGTATAGAAGTCTCAAAGACCGAATGTTTGATCCGATTCAGTGGTTCGACCCATACGCAGTTTTTTCTCTGGCTCGGTGAACATACCCCTTTTGCAATGCTGGCAAAATTTCGAACGGGCCCGGAGATGGAGTCAGGGCATAATTATTGATCCGATTCTATCCATTTGTATAAAATATTGTATGTAAATCTCGAAGGCCGATTTTCTAATCCGATTCAGTGGTTCGATCCATACTCTGTTTTTTCTCCGGCTCGGTGAACATACCCATTTGGCAATACTTGCAAAATTTCAAACGGACCCCGCGGTGGCGTCAGGGCATAATTATTAGTACGGTTCTTTCGTATCTTTATAAAATATTGAATGGAAGTCTCCAAGACCGAATCTCTTATCCGATTCAGTGTTTCGACCCATACTCAGTTTTTTGTTCGGCTCGGTGAACATACCCCTTTTGCAATACTGGCCAAATTTCGAACGGGCCCCGGGGTGTCGTCAGGGCATAATTATTGATCCGATTTTTTCGTATATTTATAAAATATTGTATGGAAGTCTCCAAGACCGAATCTCATATCAGATCTATTGGTTTGACCCATGCTCATTTTTTTCTCCGGCTCGGTGAACATATCCTTTTGGCAATACTGGCAATATTTCGAACGGGCCCGGGTGGCGTCAGGGCATAATTATTGATCCAATTCTTTCGTATCTTTATAAAATATTGTATGGAAGTCTCCAAGACCGAGAATCTTATCCGATTCAGTGGTTCGACCCATACTCAGTTTTTTCTTTGACTTGGTGAACGTACCCCTTTGGCAATACTGGCAAAATTTCGAACGGGCCCCGAGGTGGTGTCAGGGCATAATTATTGATCCGATTCTATCGTATCTTTATAAAATAATGTTTGGAAGTCTCCAAAACCGAATCGATTATCCAATTCATTGGTTCGACCCATACTCAATTTTTCCTCTTGCTCGGTGAACATAACCCTTTGGTAATACTGGCAAAATTTTGAAATTGCTCCGTGGTGGCGTCAGGGAATAAATATTGATCTGATTCTTTCGTATGTTATAAAATATTCTATGGAAGTCTCCAAGACCGAATCTCATATCCGATCTATAGGTTCGACTCATACTCATTTTTTTCTCCGGCTCGGTGAACATATCCTTTTGGCAATACTGGCAAAATTTCGAACTGGCCCCGGGGTGGCGTCAAGGCATAACTATTGATCCGATTCTTTCGTATCTATATTAAATATTGTATGTAAGTCTCCAAGACCGAATTTCTGATCTGATTCAGTGGTTCGACTCATACTCAATTTTTCTTCGGCTCGGTGAACATACTCCTTTAGCAATACAGGCAAAATTTCGAACGGGCTCCAGGGTGGCGTAAGGATATAATTATTATTCTGATTCTTTCGTATCTTTATAAAATATTTTATGTAAGTCTCCAAAACCGAA
The DNA here is from genome assembly GCF_021521415.1 of Bidens hawaiensis. Classification (NCBI taxonomy): domain Eukaryota; kingdom Viridiplantae; phylum Streptophyta; class Magnoliopsida; order Asterales; family Asteraceae; genus Bidens; species Bidens hawaiensis. Next base: position 220,691 of record NW_027495827.1, on the reverse strand, counting down.
TATCTTATCCGATTTAGTGGTTCTACCCATATTCAGTTTTTTCTCAGGCTCAGTGAGCATACCCTTTTGGCAATACTGGCAAAATTTCGAACGGACCCCGCAGTGGCGTCAGGGCATAATTATTGATCTGATTATTTCGTATGTGTATAAAATATTGTATGGAAGTATTTAAGACCGAATTTCTGATCCGATTCAGTGGTTCAAAATAACTTTCAAGATATTACCATTCCACCCTTAAACTAAACTTTTACCCAAAATTGATCCCATCTACAATCTTTGAGGACCTCATTGCAAATCATACATATATTATCCATTTAACCCGTTTACCCTGTGCCCAAGCCCGATACCCGTTTCACGAACCCGATTACCCATTGGCTTAGCTTGGACCTCAATCTTCGCATCTATGATGGTAACCAAATCAAGGAACGTATTATGCCTTCCATATACGGCTAACTGACACTCATAATATGGTAATTAGTTCAAATCGAATCTGCAGATCGTTATTACCTAGCCGACCCTAACCCTAGATCAAAATGCGTATAAACTTTCGTAATAATTCAATTAAATTTATATACACCGTCATATATACCTCGCGATCAAATCCCCTAACTCTAATTTGATTAGTAAGTTTTGCAAAGTATCTGTTCTTGGGTCGCGTTGCCGAAGACTTGACGACCATTTAACCCTCGGATAAACAACGATAAAGGTATCTAAGTGTACTGTTATGTTCGTTTTGTTACACTTGTCCATAGCCCTCTGTCTAATCTTTCAATTATCGATCAATTGAACGGATTAACGTATTAGGGTTCATATGTTCATAATGGTTGTTTGTCTGTCTGTTTATTTTATCACCGTATCAAGTTATAACCGCTTAACACCCTAGTCCAGTTGGCTAGGGTGGTGGTCTCATGCTTCCAGTCGCTAGTGGGTCGTAGGATCAAACCTCCCCAGCCCCGTTTTGCTTTGTTTTTTTATTGTTAATTGTTATTTAAAACCCATATTAACTCATTTATTTATTTAAATTATATTATAAACTCAAAAATAAATTTTATTGTTAAAACCGACACAGTTATTAGTCTTTTCCGAACCTATGTTAAAAACGATATATAAATGTATATATTTGTATATATAAACGTATGAATATGTATCATGTATAAAAATTTATTTTAATAAGATTTTAAAATCTAATATATATATATATATATATATGTAATCTTGTTAAATTACATACTTTAAGTATTTTGTAAAAGATCGTAATATTATTATTATTATTATTATTATTATTAATATTATTTATTAATCATTTAGTATTTACAATACTTATCAATAATAAACATATATTAAACGTATTTTTAGATTGAGAAAACAAATCTCTTTATATAATTTATAAAATCTTTATAAGTATTTATTCGAGTATTTTTACTTGTTTATTATAATTAAATCATATTTATTACGATAAAACTTTGATAAAAATGTTGATAATAAATCTAAAGCTTTTGTAAAGATTACACTCGATCATTAAACCCGAACTTCTCTCTAGTTTTAGATTTTTTATTTAATCTGTATTTATTCCGTAATTATTTTATTACTTAGGATTCTTGTCGGTATTTTCCTGAAGCGCGTGATTTCCGCGAATCATCATTCCTAATATTTCTCTTTTTACTTTTGTTTCGTCTATCGAGGTGAGTACCACATTCCCCCTTTTTACTCGTTTTCATACTGTTTTGGGGACATATGCGTAAATTACTTTTACATATATACTTATACTCAAAATTGCAACTTTGTCTTATGTGTTAACAACTTATACCTTACTTGTTTATGTGCTTATTTGCTTTGTATGCTTTCGCATTCGGAAAGGTCCAACATAATCTCAGTCTAGTATGATCATACGCCAATCGTTTGCCTTTGTGCTTCTCGACATCTCAGTTATACTTGCTCATTTGGTTATTTTGTTATTCTCATATGACTTGTTGCAGCTACATATTTTGTTATATATACTATATGTACAACTAAACTGGTGTGTTGCTCACTCAACATGTGTTGTTGTCAAAACTTTATTTTATACGCATATGCAGGTTGGTGAAGACTTAGTGAAGAATTTAGCTAGAAGAATATTTTAATCAAGAAATATAAAATTTCTATTGTTGTATGAATTATGTACTTGTTTGTATTTGATTTATTTGATAATTGAATTCAATTAATAGATATTGTCATTTAAATATTGTGCATGATAGTAACCTTTGAAAAGCTGTGAGCAATCAGTCCGCCCCGGCATTTCCGCCGTAGGTTGGGGTGTGACAGATTGGTATCAGAGCCGAAGGTTTAAGATAGGTCGTTAGAAATTGCCTTAGACACATGTTTAGGAACCCTATACGTGCCTATCTGTTTACCTTTATGTGTTTAAATTTAATTGTTTACAGCTTTCTTAGATAATTATTATTTATATCTATTGTATTGTCGTGCACACACACACAAACTCCGAGGCTATGCCTCAACATTCAAAGTAAACTTTTCGAAATTAGATTGCTTTTATTTACGGGAAATTCCTTAAGAATTCCCATATTTTGTTTTCACTCGTAAACCTTAAGGCTAGGTTATGTGGCATGTCCCTACGATAAATGAAAATGGAAGAGAAACTGTGAGTTGGGCACTGGCAAAATGGTTCCAAGAACCAAAGTTAAGACGCTATTCCTTACCTGGGTGATATCCTGACCACAATACTCAACCCTATGGACCCTAGCGAGACCCATAAATGCCATATGACCGACACCTTAGGTTGATTTTAACCGAATTCACAGTGATTTCGTGGCTAAACTCGGTTTTCCCTATTATTGTTTTCCGTTATTTAAATGATTAGTTGGGTGAAAAATCCATGGAACACATGGGCACTCCTACTATTCATTTCTAACCTTAATTTCGTATTTTTGTTGGAGTAATCAACGTGGTGATTTCACAAGATTCTCCGACTACCCATATTTATTTCGATAGTTCGTTATTTAGTTTGGTCGGTTAAAACGCCGTGTAACGCTCATTGGGCCGACAAACTTCATTGCATCGTTAATTCGTTAATTAGTTGAGACGCTCATGGGTTGTCTTTTTTTCGTTGGTTCGTTGGACCAATCAAATTGCCATGGAAAGCTCATGGGAGGCCAACATCCACAATTTATATTTCGTTAGTTTATTGTAACTTAATAAAATAAATCTTAAATTGACTTAACTCCTCATGTAGTCACCACACATTAAACTTATTGACAACATCATTTAACAACTATTTACGCAATGTACCCCCCATCTTATAAACTTTTACTTTTAATCCTCATGACGCAATTCCTCACTTATTAATACAACAATATCATTTTCACATAATTAAACATTTTATTATTCTTATGGTTACTCAATTTATCCTTCATTTTATAAATCATCATTTTTTTGTCCCAATAAAATGTCTCATTCAAGTAACCAACATTATCCTCGACATCAATCCTTTGATTCTCACAACCACCGTATGGCTGCATGTATCGCCAAAGAGTTAACTACTACGATCCCTAGGATAGTAACCCAAATTCGGAACCTCAATGCAACAGATTCAACCTTTCTCACTAATTCCTCTGTTGGTGACCACGAACCATATACCTCCACTCATCCTCACAACAAGAAACGTAAGAACCTTGCCGCAACAAACCCTACCCACTCGCAAGTCTCCTCAAACAAGAAACCTTACCTCGGTTCTTTTCCGCCATGCTCCATTTGTAACTATCATCACTTGGTTGGATCCCTATGTCGTCGCTGCACCCAATGTTATCCTTATGGCCATCTTGCTAACACCTGCCACGTCCCGCCTACTGCACAAGCTGTTCCGCAACAACCTACCCCTCATGCTCAACCTGATGTTACTAATACCCGTGCTTGCTACCATTGTAAGGACCCAAATCACCTCCGTAATGCGTGCGCTCAACTTACCCAAGCCCATCAAGCTCAATATACGACTACACCATACTACTTGACCCATGCTCAATAGGCTCAAACCCATCAACCTCATGCCCCTCAAACTCCTCCCATCAATCAATGTCAACCTTTACTTAACGCAATACTACCAAATCTCGCAACCACAAGCTCAAGTTTACCAAACATATTTCCACCAAACAACTCTCTTGCAAACCGTTAAAGCTCCAATTTTCCTAGCAATACCAAATCAATCTACCTAACTACTTCTACTCTTCCAACTCCTCGTGGTGCCTCAAGTCACGTCAATTAAGCTACTTAACGATTGTGAAGACTTTTGTCGTTCCTTTTATCTATCTTATTTTATTTTTTTTAATTACGTATTGTAACGCCACTTTATGGCCTTGAATTATTTCCGTATTTGAACTATTTATCTTCTATCTAATAAGATGGAAGTCTACTTCCATCTTATTTCCTTACCTTCATTAAGCTATCATTCTTAAACTTTAAATACTTGCATCTTTACGTTAAAAGTCGTCTTTAAATTTCTTTGCTTTATTAAAATTTACTACAACTTTTGAAATCATTTTATACATTGGTGACTTTCTAGTGTTCAAAAATTAAAACTCCTTAAAAATTTTTGTTTCCTCAAATCATGTTTTTACTCAAATGTTTTTTTTTAAACCCGCACGATGAGACGGATCATGTGGATCATCCGAAGATAACAATAATTATGGTTCGAAACATAATTATCGAAGTCCTCGCATGGAAATCATGATCCGAATAGTTGTGTGTCATAATAAAGAACCCGAAGCATGTGAGATAACGGTACAAATGTAGAAATGATAAGGACATGGTGGATACGCCGCTGGTAAATCCTATATATAAGTGCCCTTATCGGATTTGCATTTGGAGCGTTGTTTTAACTATTCAAAATTCGGCGTTATGATAATTTTTTATTAAAATTTTATGATCCTCAAAATTTAATGGTGTTGTCATAGTATTCTTTAATTTTGGGACGAAATTCCCTAAAGTAGTGGAGACTGTAACAACTCGGGTTCCCGAATCGATATATATATTTTTTTATGAATTTATTTATTTATTATTTTTATTTTTATTTATTATACAAAATAACTTTCAAGATATTACCATTCCACCCTTAAACTAAACTTTTACCCAAAATTGATCCCATCTACAATCTTTGAGGACCTCGTTGCAAATCATACATATATTATCCATTTAACCCATTTACCCTGGACCCAAGCCCGATACCCATTTCACGAACCCGATTACCCATTGGCTTAGCTTGGACCTCAATCTTCGCATCTATGATGGTAACTAAATCAAGGAACGTATTATGCCTTCCATATACGGCCAACCGACACTCATTAGATACGTCGTTAGAAATTGCCTTAGACACATGTTTAGGAACCCTATACGTGCCTATTTTTTTACCTTTATGTGTTTAAATTTAATTGTTTACAGCTTTCTTAGATAATTATTATTTATATCTATTGTATTGTCGTGCACACACACACAAACTCCGAGGCTATGCCTCAACATTCAAAGTAAACTTTTCGAAATTAGATTGCTTTTATTTACGGGAAATTCCTTAAGAATTCCCATATTTTGTTTTCACTCGTAAACCTTAAGGCTAGGTTATGTGGCATGTCCCTACGATAAATGAAAATGGAAGAGAAACTGTGAGTTGGGCACTGGCAAAATGGTTCCAAGAACCAAAGTTAAGACGCTATTCCTTACCTGGGTGATATCCTGACCACAATACTCAACCCTATGGACCCTAGCGAGACCCATAAATGCCATATGACCGACACCTTAGGTTGATTTTAACCGAATTCACAGTGATTTCGTGGCTAAACTCGGTTTTCCCTATTATTGTTTTCCGTTATTTAAATGATTAGTTGGGTGAAAAATCCATGGAACACATGGGCACTCCTACTATTCATTTCTAACCTTAATTTCGTATTTTTGTTGGAGTAATCAACGTGGTGATTTCACAAGATTCTCCGACTACCCATATTTATTTCGATAGTTCGTTATTTAGTTTGGTCGGTTAAAACGCCGTGTAACGCTCATTGGGCCGACAAACTTCATTGCATCGTTAATTCGTTAATTAGTTGAGACGCTCATAGGCTGTCCTACTTAGTTGTTTGTTTTTTCGTTAGTTCGTTGGGCCAATCAAATTGCCATGGAAAGCTCATGGGAGGCCAACATCCACAATTTATATTTCGTTAGTTTATTGTAACTTAATAAAATAAATTTTAAACTTACTTAACTCCTCATGTAGTCACCACACATTAAACTTATTGACTACATCATTTAACAACTATTTACACAATGTACCCCCTCATCTTATAAACTTTTACTATTAATCCTCATGACGCAATTCCTCACTTATTAATACAACAATATCATTTTCACATATTATTATTCTTATGGTTACTCAATTTATCCTTCATTTTATAAATCCTCATTTTTTCGACCCATACTCAGTTTTTTCTAGGCTTAGTGAGCATACCCCTTTGGCAATACTGGCAAAATTTCGAACGGGCCCTGGGGTGGCGTCAGGGCATAATTATTGATCCGATTCTTTTGTATATTTATAAAATAATGTATGGAAGTCTCCAAGACCGAATCTCATATCCGATCTAATGGTTCGACCCATACTCATTTTTTTCTCCGGCTCAGAGAACATATCCTTTTGACAATACTAGAAAAATTTCGAACATTCCCCGGGGTGACGTCAAGACATAATTATTGATCTAATTCTTTCGTATGTGTATAAAATAATGTATGTAAGTCTCCAAGACCGAATTTCTTATCAGATTCAGTGGTTGACTCATATTTAGTTTTTTCTCCGGCTCGGTGAACATACCCCTTTAGCAATACTGGCAAAATTTCGAACATGCCCCAGGGTGGCTCAGGGCATAATTATTATTCCGATTCTTTCGTATCTTTATAAAATATTGTATGGAAGCCTCTAAGACCGAATTTCTGATCCGATTCAGTGGTTCGACCCATACTCAGTTTTTTCTCCGAATCAGTGAACATACCCCTTTTGCAATACTGGCAAAATTTCGAACGGGCCCCGGGGTGTCGTCATGGCATAACTATTGATCCGATTTTATCGTATATTTATAAAATATTGTATGGAAGTCTCCAAGACTGAATCTCATATCCGATCTATTGGTTCGACCCATACTCATTTTTTTCTCCGGCTCGGTGAACATATCCTTTTGGCAATACTGGCAAAATTTCGAACGGGCCCCGTGGTGGCGTCAAGGCATAATTATTGATCTGATTTTCTCGTATGTGTATAAAATATTGTATGTAAGTTTCCAAGACCGAATTTTTGATCCGATTCAGTGGTTCGACTCATACTCCGTTTTTTCTCCGGCACGGTAAACATACCATTTAGCAATACTGGCAAAATTTCGAAAGGGCCCGAGGGTGGCGTCAGGACATAATTATTATTCCGATTCTTTCGTATCTTTATAAAATATTGTATGTATGTCTCCAAGACCGAATCTCTTATCCGTTTCAGTGGTTCGACCCATACTCAGTTTTTCCTCTTGCTCGGTGAACATACCCCTTATATAATACTGGTAAAATTTCGAACGAGCCCCGTGGTGGCGTCATGGAATAATTATTTATCCGATTATTTCGTATCTTTATAAAATATTGTACGGAAGTCTCTAAGACCGAATTTCTGATCCGATTCAGTGGTTCAACCCATACTCAGTTTTTTCTCTGGCTCAGTGAGCATACCCCTTTGGCAATACTGGCCACATTTTGAACTGCCCCGCGGTGACGTTAGAGCATAATTATTGATCTGATTATTTCGTATGTGTATAAAATATTGTATGGAAGTCTCCAAGACCGAATTTCTGATCCGATTCAGTGGTTTGAACCATACTCAATCTTTTCTCCGGCTCGATGAACATACCCCTTTGGCAATACTAGCAAAATTTCGAACAGACCACGGTTTGGCGTCAGGGCATAATTATTAATTCGATTGTTTCGTATCTTTATAAAATACTGTATGGAAGTCTCCAAGACCGAATTTTTGATCCAATTTAGTGGTTCGACCCATACTCAGTTTTTTCTCCGGCTTGGTGAACATACCCCTTTAGCAATACTGGCAAAATTTCGAACGGGCCCGAGGGTGGCGTCAGGACATAATTATTATTCCGATTCTTTCGTATCTTTATAAAATATTGTATGTAAGTCTCCAAGACCGAATCTCTTATCCGTTTCAGTGGTTCGACCCGTACTCAGTTTTTCCTCTTGCTCGGTGAACATACCCTTTTTTATTCTGGTAAAATTTCGAACGTGCCCCGTGGTGGCGTCATGGAATAATTATTTATCCGATTATTTCGTATGTTTATAAAATATTGTACGGAAGTCTCTAAGACCGAATTTCTGATCCGATTCAGTGGTTCAAACCATACTCAGTTTTTTCTCAGACTCAGTAAGCATACCCATTAGGCAATACTGGCAAAATTTCGAACGGGCCCCGCGGTGGCGTTAGGACATAATTATTGATCTGATTATTTCGTATGTGTATAAAATATTGTATGGAAGTCTCTAAGACCGAATTGCTGATCCGTTTCAGTGGTATAACCCATACTCAGTCTTTTCTAGGCTTAATGAGCATACCCCTTTGGCAATACTGGAAAATTTTCGAACGAGCCCTGGGGTGGCGTCAGGGCATAATTATTGATTTGATTCTTTCGTATCTTTTTAAAATATTGTATGAGAGTCTCCAAGACCGAATCTCATATCCGATCTATTGGTTCGACCCATACTCATTTTTTTCTCCGGCTCGGTGAACATATCCTTTTGACAATACTAGAAAAATTTCGAACAATCCCCGGGGTGGCGTCAAGGCATAGTTATTGATCTTATACATTCGTATGTGTATAAAATATTGTATGTAAGTCTCCAAGACCAAATCTCTTATCCGATTCAGTGGTTCGACCCATACTCAGTTTTTCCTCTTGCTCGGTGAACATACCCCTTTGGTAATACTGGCAAAATTTCGAACGTGCTCCGTGGTGGCGTCAGGGAATAATTATTGATCCTATTATTTCATATGTGTATAAAATATTGTATGGAAGCCTCTAAGACCGAATTTCTGATCCGATTCAGTGGTTCGACCCATACTCAGTTTTTTCTCCGAATCGGTGAACATAGCCCTTTTGCAATACTGGCAAAATTTCGAACGGGCCCCGGTGTGTCGTCAGGACATAATTATTGATCCGATTTTTTCGTATATTTATAAAATATTGTATGGAAGTCTCCAAAACCGAATCTCATATCTGATCGATTGGTTCGACCCATAATCATTTTTTCTCCGGCTCGGTGAACATATCCTTTTGGCAATACTGGCAAAATTTCGAACGGCCCCCGGGGTGGCGTTAAGGCATAATTATTGATTGATTCTTTCGTATGTGTATAAAATATTGTATGTAAGTTTCCAAGACCGAATTTCTGATCCGATTCAGTGGTTCGACTCAAACTCAGTTTTTTCTTCGGCTCGGTGAACATACCCCTTTAGAAATACTGGCAAAATTTCGAACGAGCCCGAGGGTGGCGTCAGGACATAATTATTCTTCCGATTCTTTCGTATCTTTATAAAATATTATATGTAAGTCTCCAAGACCGAATCTCTTATCCGATTCAGTGGTTCGACCCACACTCAGTTTTTCCACTTGCTCGGTGAACATACCCCTTTAATAATACTGGTAAAATTTCGAACGTGCCTCGTAGGGCGTCATGGAATAATTATTAATCCGATTATTTTGTATGTGTATAAAATATTGTATGGAAGTTTCTAAGACCGAATTTCTGATCCGATTCTGTGGTTCAACCCATACTCAGTTTTTTCTCAGGCTCAGTGAGCATACCCCTTTGACAATACTTGCAAAATTTTGAACGGCCCCGCGGTGGCGTTAGGGCATAATTATTGATCTGATTATTTCGTATGTGTATAAAATATTGTATGGAAGTCTCTAAGACCGAATTTCAGATCTGATTCAGTGGTTCTACCCATACTCAGTTTTTTCTCCGGCTCAGTGAGCATACCCCTTTGGCAATACTGGCAATATTTCGAATGGGCCCTGGGTGGCGTCAGGGCATAAATATTTATCCGATTCTTACGTATCTTTATAAAATACTGTATGTAAGTCTCCAAGACCGAATCTCTTATCCGAATCATTGGTTCGACCCATACTCAGTTTTTTCTCCGGCTCGGTGAACGTACCCCTTTGGCAATACTGGGAAAATTTCGAACGGGCCCGAGGTGGCGTCAGGGCATAATTATTGATCTGATTCTATAGTATGTTTATAAAATATTGTTTGGAAGTCTCCAAAACCGAATCTCTTATCCAATTCAGTGTTCGACCCATGCTCAGTTTTTCCTCTTGCTCGGTGAACATACACCTTTGGTAATACTGGAAAATTTTTGAAAGTGCCCCGTGGTGGCGTCAGGGAATAATTATTGATCCGATTCTTTCGTATATGTATAATATATTGTATGGAAGTCTCCAAGACCGAATTTCTGATCCGATTCAGTGCTTTGACCCATACTCAATCTTTTTTCCGGCTCGATGAACATACCCCTTTGGCAATACTGGCAAAATTTCGAACAGACCACGGGTTGGCGTCCGGGCATAATTATTAATTCGATTGTTTCGTATCTTCATAAAATATTGTATGGAAGTCTCCAAGACCGAATTTTTTATCTGATTTAGTGGTTCGACCCACTCAAGTTTTTTCTTCGGCTCAGTGAGCATACCACTTTGGCAATACTGTCAAAATTTCGAACGGGCCCGAAGATGGAATCAGGGCATATCTATTGATACGATTATATCGTATGTGTATAAAATATTGTATGTAAATCTCCAAGACCGAATTTCTGATCCGATTCAGTGGTTCGATCCATACTCAGTTTTTCTCCGGCTCGGTGAACATACCCCTTTGGCAATACTGGCGAAATTTCGAACGGCCCCCGGGGTGGCGTCAGGGTATAATTATTAGTACGGTTCATTCGTATCTTTATAAAATATTGTATGGAAGTCTCCAAGAACGAATCTCTTACCCGATTCAGTGGTTTGACCCATACTTGGTTTTTTTTCTGACTCGATGAACATACCCCTTTTGCAATACTGGCAAAATTTCGAACGGGCCCCGGGGGTGTCGTCTGGACATAATTATTGATCCGATTTTTTCGTATATTTATAAAATATTGTACGGAAGTCTCCAAGACCGAATCTCATATCCGATCTATTGGTTCGACCCATACTCATTTTTTTCTCCGGCTCGGTGAACATATATCCTTTTGGCAATACTGGCAGAATTTCGAACGGGGCCCCGGGGTGGCGTCAAGGCAAAATTATTGATCTGATTCTTTCGTATATGTATAAAATATTGTACGTAAGTCTCCAAAACCGAATTTCTGATCCGATTCAGTGGTTTAACCCATACTCAATCTTTTCTCCGGCTCGATGAACATACCCCTTTGGCAATACTAGCAAAATTTCGAACAGACCACGGTTTGGCGTCAGAGCATAATTATTAATTCGATTGTTTCGTATCTTTATAAAATACTGTATGGAAGTCTTCAAGACCGAATTTTTGATCCGATTTAGTGGTTCGACCCATACTCATTTTTTTTTCCGGCTCGGTGAACATACCCTTTTAGCAATACTGGCAAAATTTCGAACGGGCCTCAGGGTGGCGTCAGGACATAATTATTATTCCGATTCTTTCGTATCTTTATAAAATATTGTATGTAAGTCTCCAAGACCGAATCTCTTGTCTGATTCAGAGGTTTGACCCATACTCAGTTTTTCCAATTGCTCGGTAAACATACCCCTTTGGTAATACTGGCAAAACTTCGAGCGTGCCCCGTGGTGGCGTCAGGGAATAATTACTGATCCGATTATTTCGTATGTGTATAAAATATTATATGGAAGTCACTAAGCCCGAATTTCTGATCTGATTCAGTGGTTCAACCCATACTCGGTTTTTTCTCAGACTAAGTGAGCATAGCACTTTGGCAATACTGGCAAAATTTCGAACGGGATCCGCGGTGGCATTAGGGCATAATTATTGATCTGATTATTTCGTATGTGTATAAAATATTGTATGGAAGTCTCTAAGACCGAATTTCTGATCCGCTTTAGTGGTTCAACCCATACTCAGTTTTTTCTCCGGCTCAGTGAGCATTCACCTTTGGCAATACTGACAAAATTTCGACCGAGCCCAGGGTGGCGTCTGGGCATAATTATTAATTCGATTATTTCGTATCTTTATAAAATATTATATGGAAGTCTCCAAGACCGAATCTCTTATCCGATTCAGTGGTTCGACCCACACTCAGGTTTTCTCCGGCTCGGTGAACGTACACCATTGGCATTACTGGAAAAATTTCGAACGGGCCCCGAGGTGGCGCCAGGGCATAATTATTGATCCGATTCTATCGTATGTTTATAAAATACTGTTTGGAAGTCTCCAAAATCGAATCTCTTATCCAATTCGATGGTTCGACCCATACTCAGTCTTTCCTCTTGCTCGGTGTACATACCCCTTTTAGTAATACTAACAAAATTTCGAAAGTGTCCCGTGGTGGCGTAAGGGAATAGTTATTGATCCGATTCTTTCGTATGTGTATAAAATATTGTATGGAAGTCTCTAATACCGAATTTCTGATCCGATTTAGTGGTTCAACGCATACTCAGTTTTTTCTCCGGCTCGATGAACAAACCCCTTTGGCCATACTGGCAAAATTTCGAACAGACCACGGGTTGGCGTTAGGGCATAATTATTGATTCGATTGTTTCATATGTTTATAAAATAATGTATGGAAGTCTTAAAGACCGAATTTTTGATCCGATTTAGTGGTTCGACCCATACTCAGTTTTTTCTCCAGCTCAGTGAGCATACCCCTTTGGCAATACTTGAAAATTTTGAACGGGCCCGGAGATGGAGTCAGGGCATAATTACTGATACGATTCTATCGTATGTGTATAAAATATCGTATGTAAATCTCCAAGACAGAATTTCTGATCCGATTCAGTGATTCGATCCATACTCAGTTTTTCTCCGACTCGGTGAACATACCCCTTTGGCAATACTGGCAAAGTTTCGAACGGGCCCCGGGGTGGCGTCAGGGCATAATTATTAGTAAGGTTCTTTCGTATCTTTATAAAATATTGTATGCAAGTCTTCATGACCGAATCTCTTACCCGATTCAGTGGTTCGACCCATACTCAGTTTTATCTCCGACTCGGTGAACATACCCCTTTTGCAAAACTGGCAAAATTTCGAACAGGCCCAGGGGTGTTGTCAGGGCATAATTATTGATCCGATTTTTTCGTATATTTATAAAATAATGTATGGAAGTCTCCAAGACCGAATCTCATATCCGATCTATTGGTTCGAACCATATTCATTTTTTTCTCCGGCTCGGTGAACATACCCCTTTGGCAATACTGGCAATATTTCGAACCAGCCTGGGGAGGCGTCAGGACATAATTATTATTCCGATTCTTTGGTATCTTTATAAAATATTGTATGTAAGTCTCCAAGACCGAATCTCTTATCTGATTCTGTGGTTCGACCCATACTCAGTTTTTCCTATTGGTCAGTAAACATACCCATATGGCAATACTGGCAAAAATTCGAGCATGCCCCGTGGTGGCGTCAGGGAATAATTACTTATCCGATTATTTCGTATGTATATAAAATATTGTATGGAAGTCTCCAAGACCGAATTTCTGATCTGATTCAGTGGTTCAACCCATACTCGGTTTTTTCTCAGACTCAGTGAGCATACCCCTTTGGCAATACTGAAAAAATTTCGAACGGGCCCCGCGGTGGCGTTAGAGCATAATTATTGATCTGATTATTTCGTATGTGTATAAAATATTGTATGGAAGTCTTTAAGACCGAATTTTTGATCCGATTTAGTGGTTCAACCCATACTCAGTTTTTTCTCCGGCTCATTGAGCATTCACCGTTGGCAATACTAACAAAATTTCGACCGGGCCTTGGGGTGGCGTCAGGTCATAATTATTGATTTGATTCTTTCTTATCTTTATAAAATATTGTATGGAAGTCTCCAAAACCGAATCTCATATCCGATTCAGTGGTTCGACCCATACTCAGTTTTTTCTCCGGCTCGGTGAACGTACCCCTTTGGCAATACTGCAAAATTTCGAACGGGCCCCGAGGCGGCGTCAGGGCATAATTATTGATCCGATTCTATCGTATGTTTATAAAATATTGTTTGGAAGTGTCCAAAACCGAATCTCTTATCCAATTCAGTGGTTCGACCCATACTCAGTTTTTCCTCTTTCTCGGTGAACATACCCGTTTTATTAATACTAACAAAATCCGAAAGTGCCCCGTGGTGACGTTGTTATTGATCCGATTCTTTCGTATGTGTATAAAATATTGTATGGAAGTCTCCAACACCGAATTTTTGATCCGATTCAGTGGTTTGATCCATACTCAATCTTTTATCTGGCTCGGTGAACATACCCCTTTGGCAATAATGGTAAAATTTCAAACAGACCACGGGGTTGGCGTCAGGGCATAATTATTGATTTGATTGTTTCGTATCTTTATAAAATAATGTATGGAAGTCTCAAAGACCGAATTTTTGATCCGATTTAGTGGTTCGACCCATACTCAGTTTTTTATCCGGCTCAGTGAGCATACCCCTTTGGCAATACTTGCAAAATTTTGAACGGGCCCGGAGATGGAGTCAGGGCATAATTACTTTTACGATTTATTGTATGTGTATAAAATATCGTATGTAAATCTCCAAGACCGAATTTTTGATCCGATTCAGTGATTCGATCCATACTCAGTTTTTCTCCGACTCGGTGAACATACCCATTTGGCAATACTGGCAAAGTTTCGAACGGGCCCCGGGGTGGCGTCAGGGCATAATTATTAGTACGTTTCTTTCGTATCTTTATAAAATATTGTATGCAAGTCTCCAAGACCGAATCTCTTACCCGATTCAGTGGTTCGACTCATACTCAGTTTTTTCTCTGACTCGGTAAACATACCCCTTTTGCAATACTGGCAAAATTTCGAACGGGCCCCGGGGTGTCGTCAAGGCATAATTATTGATCCGATTTTTTCGTATATTTATAAAACATTGTATGGAAGTCTCCAAGACCGAATCTCATATCCGATCTATTGGTTCGACCCATACTCATTTTTTTCTCCGGCTCGGTGAACATACCCTTTTGGCAATACTGGCAATATTTCGAACGTGCCCAGGGTGGCGTCAGGACATAATTATTATTCCGATTCATTCGTATGTTTATAAAATATTGAATGTAAGTCTCTAAGACCGAATCTCTTATCTGATTCAGTGGTTCGACCCATACTGAGTTTTTCCTTTTGCTCGGTGAACATACCCCTTTGGTAATACTGGCAAAACTTCGAGTGTGCCCCGTGGTGGCGTCAGGGAATAATTACTTATCCGATTATTTCAGATGTGTATAAAATATTTTATGGAAGTCTCCAAGACCGAATTTCTGATCTGATTCAGTGGTTTAACCCATACTCGGTTTTTTCTCAGACTCAGTGAGCATACCCCTTTGGCAATACTGAAAAAATTTCGAACGGGCCCCGCGGTGGCGTTAGGGCATAATTATTGATCTGATTATTTCGTATGTGTATAAAATATTGTATGGAAGTCTTTAAGACCGAATTTCTAATCCGATTTAGTGGTTCAACCCATACTCAGTTTTTTCTCCGGCTCATTGAGCATTCACCGTTGGCAATACTAACAAAATTTCGACTGGGCCTTGGGGTAGCGTCAGGTCATAATTATTGATTCGATTCTTTCGTATCTTTATAAAATATTGTATGGAAGTCTCCAAAACCGAATATCTTTTCCGATTCAGTGGTTCGACCCATACTCAGTTTTTTCTCCGGCTCGGTGAACGTACCCCTTTGGCAATACCGCAAAATTTCGAACGGGCCCCGAGGCGGCGTCAGGGCATAATTATTGATCCGATTCTATCGTATGTTTATAAAATATTGTTTGGAAGTCTCCAAAACCGAATCTCTTATCCAATTCAGTGGTTCGACCCATATTCAGTTTTTCCTCTTTCTCGGTGAACATACCCGTTTTATTAATACTAACAAAAATCCGAAAGTGCCCCATGGTGGCGTTGTTATTGATCCGATTCTTTCGTATGTGTATAAAATATTGTATGGAAGTCTCCAACACCAAATTTTTGATCCGATTCAGTGGTTTGATCCATACTCAATCTTTTATCCGGCTCGGTGAACATACCCCTTTGGCAATAATGGTAAAATTTCAAACAGACCACGGGGTTGGCGTCAGGGCATAATTATTGATTTGATTGTTTCGTATCTTTATAAAATAATGTATGGAAGTCTCAAAGACCGAATTTTTGATCCGATTTAGTGGTTCGACCCATACTCAGTTTTTTATCCGGCTCATTGAGCATACCCCTTTGGCAATACTTGCAAAATTTTGAACGGGCCCGGAGATGGAGTTAGGGCACAATTACTGATACGATTTATTGTATGTGTATAAAATATCGTATGTAAATCTCCAAGACCGAATTTTTGATCCGATTCAGTGATTCGATCCATACTCAGTTTTTCTCCGACTTGGTGAACATACCCCTTTGGCAATACTGGCAAAGTTTCGAACGGGCCCCGGGGTGGCGTCAGGGCATAATTATTAGTACGTTTCTTTCGTATCTTTATAAAATATTGTATGCAAGTCTCCAAGACCGAATCTCTTACCCGATTCAGTGGTTCGACTCATACTCAGTTTTTTCTCCGACTCGGTAAACATACCCCTTTTGCAATACTGGCAAAATTTCGAACGGGCCCCGGGGTGTCGTCAAGGCATAATTATTGATCCGATTTTTTCGTATATTTATAAAACATTGTATGGAAGTCTCCAAGACCGAATCTCATATCCGATCTATTGGTTCGACCCATACTCATTTTTTTCTCCGGCTCGGTGAACATACCCTTTTGGCAATACTGGCAATATTTCGAACGTGCCCAGGGTGGCGTCAGGACATAATTATTATTCCGATTCATTCGTATCTTTATAAAATATTGTATGTAAGTCTCCAAGACCGAATCTCTTATCTGATTCAGTGGTTCGACCCATACTGAGTTTTTCCTTTTGCTCGGTGAACATACCCCTTTGGTAATACTGGCAAAACTTCGAGTGTGCCCCGTGGTGGCGTCAGGGAATAATTACTTATCCGATTATTTCGTATGTGTATAAAATATTTTATGTAAGTCTCCAAGACCGAATTTCTGATCTGATTCAGTGGTTTAACCCATACTCGGTTTTTTCTCAGACTCAGTGAGCATACCCCTTTGGCAATACTGAAAAAATTTCGAACGGGCCCCGCGGTGGCGTTAGGGCATAATTATTGATCTGATTATTTCGTATGTGTATAAAATATTGTATGGAAGTCTTTAAGACCGAATTTCTGATCCGATTTAGTGGTTCAACCCATACTCAGTTTTTTCTCCGGCTCATTGAGCATTCACCGTTGGCAATACTAACAAAATTTCGACTGGGCCTTGGGGTAGCGTCAGGTCATAATTATTGATTCGATTCTTTCATATCTTTATAAAATATTGTATGGAAGTCTCCAAAACCGAATATCTTATCCGATTCAGTGGTTCGACCCATACTCAGTTTTTTCTCCGGCTCGGTGAACGTACCCCTTTGGCAATACTGCAAAATTTCGAACGGGCCCCGAGGCGGCGTCAGGGCATAATTATTGATCCGATTCTATCGTATGTTTATAAAATATTGTTTGGAAGTCTCCAAAACCGAATCTCTTATCCAATTCAGTGGTTCGACCGATATTCAGTTTTTCCTCTTTCTCGGTGAACATACCCGTTTTATTAATACTAACAAAAATCCGAAAGTGCCCCGTGGTGGCGTCAGGGAATAGTTATTGATCCGATTCTTTCGTATGTGTATAAAATATTGTATGGAAGTCTCCAACACCGAATTTCTGATCCGATTCAGTGGTTTGACCCATACTCAATCTTTTATCCGGCTCGGTGAACATACCCCTTTGGCAATAATGGCAAAATTTCGAACAGACCACGGGTTGGCATCAAGGCATAATTATTGATTCGATTGTTTCGTATCTTTATAAAATAATTTATGGAAGTCTCAAAGACCGAATTTTTGATCCGATTTAGTGGTTCGACCCATACTCAGCTTTTTCTCCGGCTCAGTGAGCATACCCCTTTGGCAATACTGGCAAAATTTCGAACGGGCCCGAAGATGGAGTCAGGGCATAATTATTGATCCGATTCTATCGTATGTGTATAAAATATTGTATGTAAATCTCCAAGACAAATTTCTGATCTGATTCAGTGGTTCGACCCATACTCAGTTTTTTCTCCGGCTCGGTGAACGTACCCCTTTGGCAATACTCCAAAATTTCGAACGGGCCCCGAGGCGGCGTCAGGGCATAATTATTGATCCGATTCTATCGTATGTTTATAAAATATTGTTTGGAAGTCTCCAAAACCGAATCTCTTATCCAATTCAGTGGTTCGACCCATATTCAGTTTTTCCTCTTTCTCGGTGAACATACCCGTTTTATTAATACTAACAAAAATCCGAAAGTGCCCCATGGTGGCGTTGTTATTGATCCGATTCTTTCGTATGTGTATAAAATATTGTATGGAAGTCTCCAACACCAAATTTTTGATCCGATTCAGTGGTTTGATCCATACTCAATCTTTTATCCGGCTCGGTGAACATACCCCTTTGGCAATAATGGTAAAATTTCAAACAGACCACGGGGTTGGCGTCAGGGCATAATTATTGATTTGATTGTTTCGTATCTTTATAAAATAATGTATGGAAGTCTCAAAGACCGAATTTTTGATCTGATTTAGTGGTTCGACCCATACTCAGTTTTTTATCCGGCTCATTGAGCATACCCCTTTGGCAATACTTGCAAAATTTTGAACGGGCCCGGAGATGGAGTTAGGGCACAATTACTGATACGATTTATTGTATGTGTATAAAATATCGTATGTAAATCTCCAAGACCGAATTTTTGATCCGATTCAGTGATTCGATCCATACTCAGTTTTTCTCCGACTCGGTGAACATACCCCTTTGGCAATACTGGCAAAGTTTCGAACGGGCCCCGGGGTGGCGTCAGGGCATAATTATTAGTACGTTTCTTTCGTATCTTTATAAAATATTGTATGCAAGTCTCCAAGACCGAATCTCTTACCCGATTCAGTGGTTCGACTCATACTCAGTTTTTTCTCCGACTCGGTAAACATACCCCTTTTGCAATACTGGCAAAATTTCGAACGGGCCCCGGGGTGTCGTCAAGGCATAATTATTGATCCGATTTTTTCGTATATTTATAAAACATTGTATGGAAGTCTCCAAGACCGAATCTCATATCCGATCTATTGGTTCGACCCATACTCATTTTTTTCTCCGGCTCGGTGAACATACCCTTTTGGCAATACTGGCAATATTTCGAACGTGCCCAGGGTGGCGTCAGGACATAATTAATATTCCGATTCATTCGTATCTTTATAAAATATTGTATGTAAGTCTCCAAGACCGAATCTCTTATCTGATTCAGTGGTTCGACCCATACTGAGTTTTTCCTTTTGCTCGGTGAACATACCCCTTTGGTAATACTGGCAAAACTTCGAGTGTGCCCCGTGGTGGCGTCAGGGAATAATTACTTATCCGATTATTTCGTATGTGTATAAAATATTTTATGGAAGTCTCCAAGACCGAATTTCTGATCTGATTCAGTGGTTTAACCCATACTCGGTTTTTTCTCAGACTCAGTGAGCATACCCCTTTGGCAATACTGAAAAAATTTCGAACGGACCCCGCGGTGGCGTTAGGGCATAATTATTGATCTGATTATTTCGTATGTGTATAAAATATTGTATGGAAGTCTTTAAGACCGAATTTCTGATCCGATTTAGTGGTTCAACCCATACTCAGTTTTTTCTCCGGCTCATTGAGCATTCACCGTTGGCAATACTAACAAAATTTCGACTGGGCCTTGGGGTAGCGTCAGGTCATAATTATTGATTCGATTCTTTCGTATCTTTATAAAATATTGTATGGAAGTCTCCAAAACCGAATATCTTATCCGATTCAGTGGTTCGACCCATACTCAGTTTTTTCTCCGGCTCGGTGAACGTACCCCTTTGGCAATACTGCAAAATTTCGAACGGGCCCCGAGGCGGCGTCAGGGCATAATTATTGATCCGATTCTATCGTATGTTTATAAAATATTGTTTGGAAGTCTCCAAAACCGAATCTCTTATCCAATTCAGTGGTTCGACCCATATTCAGTTTTTCCTCTTTCTCGGTGAACATACCCGTTTTATTAATACTAACAAAAATCCGAAAGTGCCCCGTGGTGGCGTCAGGGAATAGTTATTGATCCGATTCTTTCGTATGTGTATAAAATATTGTATGGAAGTCTCCAACACCGAATTTCTGATCTGATTCAGTGGTTTGACCCATACTCAATCTTTTATCCGGCTCGGTGAACATACCCCTTTGGCAATAATGGCAAAATTTCGAACAGACCACGGGTTGGCGTCAAGGCATAATTATTGATTCGATTGTTTCGTATCTTTATAAAATAATTTATGGAAGTCTCAAAGACCGAATTTTTGATCCGATTTAGTGGTTCGACCCATACTCAGCTTTTTCTCCGGCTCAGTGAGCATACCCCTTTGGCAATACTGGCAAAATTTCGAACGGGCCCGAAGATGGAGTCAGGGCATAATTATTGATCCGATTCTATCGTATGTGTATAAAATATTGTATGTAAATCTCCAAGACAAATTTCTGATCTGATTCAGTGGCCGATCCATACTCAGTTTTTCTCCGACTCGGTGAACATACCCCTTTGAAAATACTAGCAAAGTTCGAACGGGCCCCAGGGTGGCGTCAGGGCATAATTATTAGTACGGTTCTTTCGTATCTTTATAAAATATTGTATGAAAGTCTCCAAGACCGAATCTCTTAACCGATTCAGTGGTTCGACCCATACTCTGTTTTTTCTCCTACTCGGTGAACATACCTCTTTTGCAATACTGGCAAAATTTCGAACGGGCCCCGGGGTGTCGTCAGGGCATAACTATTGATCCGATTTTTTCGTATATTTATAAAATATTGTATGGAAGTCTACAAGACCGAATCTCATATCCGATAAATTGGTTCGACCCATACTCATTTTTTTCTCCGGTTCGGTGAAAATATCCTTTTGGCAATACTAGCAAAATTTCGAACGGGCCTCGGGGTGGCGTCAAGGCAAAACTATTGATCCAATTCTTTCGTATGTGTATAAAATATTGTATGTAAGTCTCCAAAACCAAAAATCTGATCCGATTCAGTGGTTCGACTCATACTCAATTTTTTCTCCGGCTCGGTGAACATACCCCTTTAGCAATACTGGCAAAATTTCGAACGGGCTTCAGGGTGGCGTCAGGACATAATTATTATTCCGATTCTTTCGTATCTTTATAAAATATTATATATAAGTCTCCAAGACCGAATCTCTTATCCAATTCAGTGGTTCAATCCATACTCAGGTTTTCCTCTTGCTCGGTGAACACACCCCTTTGATAATACTGGCAAAATTTCGAACGTGCCCGTGGTGGCATCAGGGAATAATTACTGATCCGATTATTTCGTATGTGTATAAAATATTATATGGAAGTCTGTAAGACCGAATTTCTGATCCGATTCAGTGGTTCAAGCCATACTCAGTTTTTTCTCAGACTTAGTGAGCATACCCCTTTGGCAATACTGGCAAAATTTCGAACGGGCCCCGCGGTGGTGGTAGGGCATAATGATTGATCTGATTATTTCGTATGTGGATAAAATATTGTGTGGAAGTCTCTAAAACCGAATTTCTGATCCGATTCAGTGGTTCAACCCATACTCAGTTTTTTCTTCGGCTCAGTGAGCATACCTATTTGGCAATACTAACAAAATTTCTAACGGGCCCTGGGGTGGCGTCAGGGCATAATTATTGATCCGATTCTTTCGTATATTTATAAAATATTGTATGGAAGTCTCTAAGACCGAATCTCTTATCCGATTCAGTGGTTCGACGCATACTCAGTTTTTTCTCTGGGTCGGTGATCGTACCCCTTAGGCAATACTGGCAAAATTTCGAACGGGCCCCGAGGTGGCGTCAGGGCATAATTATTGATCCGATTCTATCGTATGTTTATAAAATATTGTTTGGAAGTCTCCAAAACCGAATCTTTTATCCAATTTAGTGGTTCGATCCATACTCAGTTTTTCCTCTTGCTCGGTGAACAAACCCCTTTGGTAATACTGACAAAATTTCGAAAGTGCCCCGTGGTGGCGTTAGGGAATAGTTATTGATTCGATTCTTTTGTATGTGTATAAAATATTGTATGGAAGTCTCCAAGACCGAATTTCTGATCCGATTCAGTGGTTTGACCCATACTGAATATTTTCTCCGGCTCGGTGAACATACCCCTTTGGCAATACTGTCAAAATTTCGAACAGACCACGGGTTGGCATCATGGCATAATTATTGATTCGATTGTTTCGTATCTTTATAAAATATTGTATGGAACTCTCCAAGACCGAATTTTTGATCCGATTTAGTGGTTCGACCATACGCAGTTTTTTCTCCGGCTCGATGAACATAACCCTTTGGCAATACTGGCAAAATTTCGAACGGGCCCGGAGATGGAGTTATGTAACATCCTAAAATTTTCGTATTTAATAAAGGAAAGTCGCGTTTAGTTATTGGGCCTAAATAATTCATTAGTATTAATAAAGATCATGGACTTGGACTAATTAAGATGGATTAAAGAGAATGGGCCTTAGGTCCATGGGCTTTATGGGATATAAATACTCCCTTAATCCACCCTTAAACCCTAAACCCTCATTTCTTTCCATCCTATTCTCTACACACTCAAAAACACACACACACACCACCATTCATATACGGTCGAGAGAGAAAGGGTGAGATCCGAGGCCAAACAACGCTAGTTAGTGATTAGATCTTTATTATACAAGCTTATACAAGATCTAGAGTTCATAAACAAGCTAAACGAGTTCCAAACGAACACAAAAGGTATGTTCTTTTACCTTAAAGTTTATGTTTTTATAAACGTTTAGTCTTGAAACTTAGAACGAGAATAGATCGGGTGTAAACGAAATGCAAAGTTGTTAAGTTGATGCTAAAACGAAGCTAATGAACTCATAAATCTATGCGGCCCGATTAAATGAACCCTTAAACCTAGTATTGAACATTTTTAAGCTAAAGGTCCAAACTTTATGCTTTCCGGGCCGAGTCTTATCCAAAATTAGCCATGGAAACGTTTACGAGAATGGTTAAGATCATATCCGAGGTTTATACGTTGAAACATATGCGATTAGTGGGTTAAGACAAAACCCGTAGCAACTGTTACTGGGAAACTTCGCCGTAGCTAAGTTCGCTACTGTTAAACTTTGCCGGGTTAAGTTCGCAGCCTGGCTAAGTTCGCAGCCTGCTAAGTTCGCCTGGCTAAGTTCGCAGCATGCTAAGTTCGCCTGGTTAAGTCCGCAGCATGTTAAGTTCGCTTTTGAATATGTTCGCTTGTAGTTAACTTCGCTTAATGCTAAGTTCGCTTGTATATAACTTCGCTTGTATACAAGTTCGCTTACAATTAAGTTCGCGTAAGTTAAGTTCGGTAACGAATCGGATAGCGAATCAGACTTAAGTCGTTATGAGGAATGAGCTAACGAATTAGAAAATGAATTAAAATCCTAGTGAAAAATGTGTTAAGACAGTTAATGTAAATAAAATTTTTCCTCCTGCTCGATGAACATACCCATTTGGTAATACTGGAAAAATTTCGAACGTGCCCCGTGGTGGCGCCAGGGCTTAATTATTGATCCAATTCTTTCGTATGTGTATTAAATATTGTATGGAAGTCTCCAAGGCCAAATTTCTGATCCGATTCGGTGGTTTGACCCATACTCAATCTTTTCTCCGGCTCGGTGAACATATCCTTTGGCAATACTGGCAAAGTTTCGAACATGCCACGATTGGCGTCAAGGCATAATTATTGATCCGATTGTTTTGTATCTTTATAAAATATTGTATGGAAGTCTCCAAAACCGCATCTCTTATCCAATTCAGTGGTTCGACCCATACGCAGTTTTTTCTCCGGCTCGGTGAACACGCCTCTTTGGCAATACTGGCAATATTTCGAACGGGCCCTGAGATTGAGTCAGGGCATAATTATTGATCCGATTCTATCGTATGTGTATAAAATATTGTATGTAAGTCTCCAAAACCGAATTTCTGATCCGACTCAATGGTTCGACCCATACTCAGTTTTTTCTCCGGCTCGGAGTTCATACCCCTTTGGCAATACTCGCAAAATTTCGAACGGGCCCCGAGGTGGCTTCAGGGCTTAATTATTGATACGGCTGTTTCGTATCTTTATAAAATAATGTATGAAAGTCTCCAAGACCAAATCTCTTATCCGATCTAGTGGTTCGACACGTACTCATTTTTTTCTCCGGCTCGTTGAACATACCCCTTTGGCAATACTGGAAATATTCGAACGTGCCCGGGGTGGTGTCATGGCATAATTATTGATCCGATTCTTTCATATATTTATAAAATATTGTATGGAAGTCCAAGACCGAATCTCTTATCCGATTCAGTGGTTCGACCCATACTAAGTTTTTTCTCCGGGTCGGTGAACGTACCCCTTTGGCAATACTGGTAAAATTTCGAACGGGCCCCGAGGTGGCGTCAGGGCATAATTATTGATCCGATTCTTTCGTATGTGTATAAAATATTGTATGTAAGTCTCCAAGACCGAATTTCTGATCCGATTCAGTGGTTCGACTCATCCTCAGTTTTTTTCTCCGGCTCTGTAAACATACCCGTTTTGCTATACTGGCAAAATTTCGAACGGGCCCCGGGGTGGCGTCAATGCATAATTATTAGTCCGGTTCTTTCGCATCTTTATAAAATATTGTATGGAAGACTCCAAAACCAAACCTCTTATCCGATTCAGTGGTTCGACCCATACTCAGTTTTTTCTCTGACTCGTTGAACATACCCCGTTTGTAATACTGGCAAAAATTCGAACGCGCCCCGGGGTGGCGTCAGGGCGTAATTATTGATCCGATTCTTTCTTATGTGTATAAAATAATGTATGGAAGTTTCCAAGACCGAATTTCTGATCTGATTCAGTGGTTCGACCCATACTCAGTGTTTTCTTCGGCTCGATGAATATACCCCTTTGGCAATACTAGGAAAATTTCGAACGGGCCCATGGGTGTCGTCAGGGCATAATTATTGATCCGATTATTTCGTATATTTATAAAATATCGTATGTAAGTCTCCAAAACCGCATCTCTTATCCGATTCAGTGGTTCGAACCATAAGCAGTTTTTTCTCCGGCTCGGTGAACATACCCCTTTGGCAATACTGGCAAAATTTCCAACGAGCCCCCACATTGAGTCAGGGCATAATTATTGATCCAATTCTATCGTATGTGAATAAAATATTGTATGTAAGTCACCAAGACCGAATTTCTGATCCGATTCAATGGTTCGACCCATACTCGGTTTTTTCTCCGGCTCGGTGTTCATACCCCTTTGGTAATACTGGCAAAATTTCGAAAGGGCCCCGAGGTGGCTTCAGGGCTTAATTATTAATCCGGTTCGTTCGTATGTTTATTGTGACAATCGTCAATTCCAGGTTAACTCCGTTAACTCAACTCCGTCAATTCAAACCTAAAGATTTCTGAATCTATAACGCACACCTCATTACATTTAAACTAGGGTTTAAATGACGCTTGACACTTACTACATGTGTAGTCTTTCGGGAATTTGCACCGAAACGCAAACGAGTTGACGCAAACAATTGGTGAATAAACAACAAACGTCAAAACAATAATTATGTGATAATTATGTGTTAGACTTATGTGTTATGTGATAACATGTTATTTAACGTTAACTCAATGTGCAAACTAAGTTAATTAAGCTAGAAAAGTAGCATTTGAAAGTTGAGGGACTTAAGTGTAATATATTATTATTATTAATATTAACCTAAACCCTAAACTCTCTTCTCTCTTTCTCTCCCAAACCGACGGCAGCCCCCCCTGTCTCCCTTGCAATCGGCCATCATACACACACATACAATCAAGATTGTTCAAGTTTGATTAAAGATTAAGGTGCTAGGAAGGTATAAAAAACTATCCTATGCATCCTTTATGCTCAATTTCGGTTTTTAATGGGTTAATTATAAACCCTAGGTCCGATTTTTATATGTGGTTTGTGTTCATGTGTCTTGCTTTGATTGAAAGATGTATTGATTGTTGAATTGATAGCTAGTATTGGTGTTATTGCATGATAGTCGTTTGTTTCTTGATTTTGGGATCAAGTAAAACCCTAATCATGGATGTAATGTGTAATTGATGTGCATGGATAGTGATTATGGTGTCTAGAGTGTTATATGAACGGATTATAGTCTATAGATGGTTAATATGTTGAGTTTGGTTGCAAACAGTTTCTGGACAGATTATGTTGTTGATGTTCAATTGACTGTAACGGGGTGTAAATTTGAAAATTGGTTGAGATTATTGATACTACAGTAAACTAGGTTGAGTCTAGTTTCTAAAGAATATAAATTTGCAATTTTTGGACGTGTAAAAGTTAACTTTTATGATTTTACAAAAACGTTGTGCAAATCTGAGTTGTGAGACCTGCTGTTAGGTTGTTTTGTAAATATTATATCTCATGAACTACGAGACCAATTGGGTTGGTTCCACTTCTGGAAGTTGACTTGTTGAGTTAGGAACCTAACCCAAGTGGTCTTGAATTTGTTGGATTTTTCATTTAACGGGAATTTCAAATAACATTCTGTTGCGCATGAATTTGACTGTTATGAGTTTGCTGTAATGTTTTGATCATTGTGAGAAATATGTGTGGAATAAAAATACAATAAAATATGTTCTGGAAACCTAACACATGTTTGCTCTTGTGGTGATTTTTTATGAATTAATTGATGAGTTGTAATCTGTGAATTAGAGTAATCTTTACTAGTAGAATTCTGTCTCGGTAAAGTTAGCTGCTGAACTTGGTGAAAATACATGAAAAGTGCTAATTGCTAGTTAATTGTTATGTTTTGACCAAATTGCCCTTGCGGAGAATAGTTGCTGAATATGTACACTATAAATACTTGACACGTAGATAGTCATTCACAACATGTAACGTATCACAAATGTACTTGTTAAAATCACACACGATTCACAAACGAAACACGAAACGTAATATTTGCATAGGTATTACGTGCCGGGTCTAGAGACTCTTTAATAGCTTGAATACTTAGAAAATCTCTTTGTTGTTTTAGAACGCTAGAGAGAGTTTTCTGTGACGCGCATCACTTGGTGAACTATTTTTGGGAAATTCTTCGCAAACAGTGAGTTTCACTTACCCCTTTAAACTGTTTTAAACGCTTTTCACTTGGGGGAGATAACATACTCTGATAAACGCATTTAAGATTTTGTTAGTAAATTATATATCACTTGGAAAGGCTAAGTGGCAAACGAAACATTTGAAGTCCTACACATCGAACCGGTTAATAATTGGATAATAGCGAGTCACTGTTGAGTAGTACTACTGGGTTTGACAAACCCCACCCAACGCTAAACTCAACTGGAGGTCGAGCGGGTGTAATTTTGGCTAACACATACCATGGTCTGGAGGACCTGGTGGCAAGGCACTTGATAAACAGTCTGCTTCGGTGTCGAACACTTAGTAATACTTGTTGTATAAGCTAGCTACCTATCGATATATAATTGATTTAACACTATCTGGTAACACAAAACGCTGAACGCAAAACGCTAAACGCTTTATTTTATATAAACTTGTGAACTCACCAACCTCGTGTTGACACTTTTAGTATGTTATTCTCAGGTAGCCGAGGCGGGCGCGCGGTATAGGATCATGCATTACCTGAAAACGCTTTTGTTTATGCAAACTGATTTTAAACTGTTGTTATGGGGTTTTAAGTCGTCCTGCGTGACGCAACTTTTATCTTTTGGTTTTTACGCTTTCGCGCTTATTTTCATTTAAACGTTTTTATGGTTTGATTATAACTAATGATTCTGATCCTGTTAGTTCACACCCTCTGACGGTAAAACTCCGTTAGTGGATTTTGAGGGTGTGACAGATTGGTATCAGAGCCATTGGTTATAGCGAACTAGAAGCTGCATGCATATACTAGACTATAACCGCGACGACCCATTAGTTATAATGATACGCACTGCATATGTTTGTGTAGTCTTTCTTCTCTTATCTCTTACCTCTTTCACTCATACGCGCGCATACACGGCTTACATGTAGGGATATCGACGCCACCATCATCACCGTTCGATCCGATGACTCATGCTCATGGGAAGGAACCACAATTACCTACCTCATCGCCACCCCGGGTAGTCCCGGAACTCGAAGCTCCTACACCGAAGAGGTATCGCTTATCCGGAGGCATGTACGAAAACGAAGTTAGCTGGGATTGGTACCCTAATATGATTAGGCGTATGGTCTATCGCGAACAAGTTCCCCTGCTACCTCACCCGAACCATCCTACTTACCCCAACACCCTACCACCCATAACCGAACCTGTGGAGCGAGTCCTCGCAGCTGTCGTTTCTTGTTTGGAGCGTGATGTGGGTTACATGCGCTATACGAGAGCGAACGTATCCGGACTGTTAAAAGATGGAACCGAAACTAAAGAGGAAATCTCCCGCCTGACAGCGGCCATGAAGGAAATGCAAGAGGCTAGTGATCAACAGATGAAGATTATGAGAAAGATGCAAGCCGAGATGATAGACTTGCAAGAACAACTCCAAGTAGCAAGGACTCGAACTGAGATAGCTTTAGAGCGTTGCGATGTCTTACAAATGCAAATTGCTCAGACGCAGCCGAACCTGAGGCAGAGCCTAAGGCAGAGCCTGAAGAGGAACTCGAAGAAGATCCCGAAGAGGAGCCTGAGGAGGATCCCGAGGAAGATCCCGAGGAGGAACCCGAATAGGAACAGGAGGAAGAACCGGCTGAGCCGGAGGCACACTCAGAGGTGTCCTCAGACGATGACATCTGAGAATGATAACACCTAGATGTCTGGAAGAAACGCTGGACACGGTCGCGGTAACATCAACTTAACCGCAGCAGAACTCCAAACCCTGTTGAATGACCATGCGGCGGCAGCTCTAGCCGCACATGTTCAGAATCAAGCTGGAGGACCAACTGGAACGTGTACTTTCAAGAACTACCTAGACTGCAAGCCCAATTCGTTTAAGGGCACGGAGGGAGCCATAGGTTTCCTGCGTTGGGCTGAGAAGGCCGAATCGGCGTTTGAAATGTGTAATTGCCCCCCTGCCAGTAGGGTCAAATTTGCTGCTGGAACACTTGAAAATTCTGCCCTCACTTGGTGGAATTCAAACGTGCAGATCCTTGGATTGGAACTGGCTAACGCTATGAACTGGGAGGAGTTCAAGAACCTGATGCGAGAAGAGTACTGTCCGAGAGAGGAGATTGCAAAGTTGGAGTCAGAGTTTTGGTCATTGAAGATGGTGGGTTCAGAAATCGAAGCCTACACCACCCGTTCTCACGAGTTAGCTGTGATGTGTCCACGGATGGTAGACCCGCCGAGTAAGAGGATTGAAATGTATATTGATGGGTTAGCACCGCAAATTCAGGGCATGGTGACGTCTTCCAGACCAGTCACGATTCAACAAGCGATTCGGTTAGCTCACAAACTAACGGATCAAGCAGTGACCCAAGGTGTGCTACCACCTAGGGGTTCAACCACTAAAGCCCGTGACAACCCGAACACTGACAACAACAGCAACAAAAACCCGAGCAATGGAAAGAGAAAGTTTGACAACACCAGATCCTCATCCTCGAACCCTCCACAGCAACAACACTACCGAAAGCCCGAATTCACCCGGAGCTTCAACAATCAGGGTCACAACAACAATAACAACGGTAGCGGGCAGGGTTCGAGCGGCTATGCTGGTGAAGGTTCCCTGGATGGATCGCACGAGATATCTCGATCTACTCAGGTGCGGAATCCCTGCGTAGATCGTTACGAGTATAGAACACGAATCACACGAACACACGAAACGAACACACGTTATATAATAACTCAAACACGTGATACGATATCACTATTACAGACACACGTTACAGCTCTCGTAACAACTCGAACAAACTAACACGAACAACTGATTCGTACTATCCACTAAGCCGTAAGCTAGGTATATAAATACACGACAACTTCGCCTGGCATGTTCAGGCGAAGTTGTCCATAACTTCGCTTGACCAACAAGTTCGCCTAGGCGAACTTGTTAACAACTTCTCTTAAGACATATATAAAACATAATTAACATTACAGACTCGATTACAGACACTAGACTATGAACTACTGACATTATGCACCAACAAACTCCCCCTTGGCAGTAGCTACATGTCTTGATCTTCAAGCACGTGTCTTGTAACCTTCAATCTCTTTGTCTTCATGCATGTACTCCTTCTCTCACACATACCGTGACTACTCGCTGATATTTCCTCGCTTCGTCTTTCCAAGCAGGAATATAAAATATCTTCTTTTCATTTAACACCTGCAGATCAGCTTTCGATAAATTAACAAGATGCATCGGATCATACACTCTTAGCACTTCTTGTTCGTCTTCGTCTTCCATCACGGCTTCAGCAGTCTGGCAATCAACATACCACCATTTAAGGTTCTTTAACACATCCTTGGGCATTGTCTTCATCGGCACATCTTTAAGACACCGAATCGGTTTGTACTTCATTACCATCCAAGGCTTGCCATCTGCTCTCATTCCCCTTTCTTTCTTCCACTAGCTTTCCCTTCTGTGGCTTTAATAACTCAAACTTCTTTTCTTTAATACTTTCTTTCCACACGATCTTCCCAATAACTCTGGCCATGTTGTCGTCACTTCTATTAATCAACCCCAATCTAGCCAAATCCTTCACCTCACATTCAGGCAATGTATTGAGAGATCTCAACGTCCTCTTAAAGTATTGGATCCCATCATATCTTTTCACCACGAACACTTTTAACTGTTCATCATATAGCCAACAGATAATTCCTTTCTTTGATTCAGCATAGCCTTTGATATTATAACTTTTCTTGAACATGGTTGGAACAGCAGGCTTCTTAGTTTTGATAAACCAATGAGCATAGCCTTCCTTCCATCTAGGCTGCTCCTCCCATTCTGTATCATCACCTGCTGTGTCTTGACATACATCTGACTTTTCAACTTCAGGGATCTCGTGTTCAACATTCTCCTCAACTATTTCACCCTCTTCAACATCATCTTCAATCACTATTTCAGCACCAATCTTTTCAATCTCCTCAATTGGCAGCACATCATCATCAAACAACACATCATCACTAAACATATCATCATCTAATTCTTTCAAAGCATCAATCACATCATCTCCCATTTCTTCATCATCAACCATCACCACCTCATCACCACCAGAAATGCCAGCCGCACCTGCAGACTCCCCCTAAGCTGTGGAAGTCCCAAGAGCTTGAGTAGTTCTTGGCAACTCACCACCTGCACCTTTCGATGCATTGGGATCATCGTCTCTATAATTTCTCTTCTTTGTCCTTAACTCGTCGCCTTTACAGCCTGTCTCCCCCTGAGATGCCAAGAATTCCTTCATAGCATCTATAATTCTCCCATGTTCAACCAGGAGGGACGACTGTAGTTGATTTTCTGCTACTAGGCGTTGAATAGCCTGGGTCTGGACAAGATTCACCCTTGATTGTTCTGCCACGACCCGCTCAAGTGCAGCTATTCTCTCCGAGTCTGAGAGGGTTGCATCGAAATCAAACCTCATGTGAGACAAGATCGATAAGTTCGCTGATTAATCTGAGAGTATAAGTTCGCTGATATTGAAAATACTGAACGAATGACCTTAAGTATTCTTTATATAGGGGCGGAGTTACACAGGCGAAGTTACGGTTAACTTCGCCTAGGCGAAGTTATTCACAAGTTTGACTGTTTAACAACTTCGCCTATATTTACAAAATCAAACCTTATAATTTGAACATTTTTCAATTAATTTTTAAAAACATCCCTTTAAGAATTAAATGACACGATCAAGTCCAAATAACCAGATATAAAATCATAAAACTACCTAAGTACTAAAAACTTTTAAAAATTAAAGTACAAGGGATCAAATTTCAGTCTCGATAGGGACTACTATGTTTTAGAAAAGATCCGAACAGGAATCATACTAATTACGTGACTGTCACATAGATCCGTGTTTAGCTGTATTATGACATAAAGAAACAGGTTGTAAGCAGGTAAATAACTTAAGATGGTTTTCATCGTTTCTGTGATACGAGTTAGGTTCAATTATGCCTCAAAATTTAAGTGAGCAACAACTCAGAGATTATGATGCCTCCTATCTATTCTCAAAGCGTATTTGGCTTTTCCCAAGTCACCCCGAATTGACTTCGACCCATATTATCTGATTAAGTTTGTAAGTACTCTTCATCTGCTTCCCGTTCTCTTTCTTACTCCATGATTAAGAAGTCTTGACATTGTCAGCTCTAGAATGTTTCAATAACTCATAAGTTTTTTTTTTTTTTTTTTTTTTTTTTTTTTTTTTTTGTTTTACGATAAACATATACATAGACTTCAGAGTAGTAAACAACTGCAAGTCCCGAATCTGGATCACTGCAGTTTCTTCACACACTATCTTTACGGGAATCAGAACATTTATGGGCTCGTGTATGACTGAGTAATCGCTTTTCTGCCTATCATTCGGAAAGATATATATGAAGACATGCAAAACTCTTAAGGAGTTTCCACGTAAAATCGAGTAGATTTAGTTTGTATCACATCTACTTTTACGCACCATAAAAAGCTACCATGACATACAATGACTGTTCTAAAGCCTTTTAAGCCTAATAACTTCACTAGTTAAGCACACAAAAGCAGTATATCTATCATTTTCCAAGGTTGGATCAATTTTCTGTTAAACATAGTAAAGTAACTTCTTACGAAGTAGTAGACTTGAAAAATAATTTCATTTCCCAAAAAGAAAAATTTTAACATCAATCGCCCCAACCAAAACAAAGTCTTCAGGTAAACGGCTATCCCGAAGATCCAATGGATCAGCTGGACCGACCACATACTAGTATGTGTCCTTCTAACTAAGTATGATCGACTAATTTTAAGCGAAAGAATGAAAACACATCATAAACCGCCCCGGTCACTTTCAGTCATCTGGTTAATGGCTATCCGCATATTCTACAAGTAGAAATGAGGACCAAACATATCCTAAGACATGTCCTTCAAACTGAGGCAACCGACATAATTCTAAGCGATAGTGACGTTTTTTTTTTTTTTTTTTTTTTTTAATCGAACATAAACAGCATGGTTACTCGGGATTGATCATCCCATTCAGCTCAATAAGGTTTTGAAATCTTGTTTTGTCAAACGCTTTAGTATATAAATCAGCGAAATTATCAAGCGTATCCACCTTTTCAAGCACAATCAGTTTCTTCTCAGCACAATCCCGTATAAAATGATGACGTATGTCAATATGTTTAGTTTTACTGTGCTTCACGGGATTGTTAGTTACTGAGATAGCAGCTGTGTTATCAATGCAAATAGGAGTAAGTAAGAAATTCAGACCATAGTCGCGTAACTGTTGTTGAATCCACAGAACCTGGGAGCAGCAGTTGGATGCTGCCATGTATTCTGCCTCACATGTTGAAATTGCGACTGAAGTCTGCTTCTTGCATTGCCACGACACCAATCTGCCACCTAGAAACTGACATCCTCCAGTTGTTGACTTCCGACTCTGATTGCACCCTCCATAATCAGAATCTGTGTAAGCGACTAGCTCCAAGTCTCCTCCTCTCGGGTACCACAACCCCAGCTTCGGCTTGCCCTTGAGATACCGCAGTATCCTCTTCGCACCCTTCAAATGAGATTCTTTTGGGTTTGCCTAAAAGCGTGCACAAAGACAAACAGCAAACATTATATCAGGCCTAGAAGCAGTTAAGTACATTAAAGAACCTATAATAGCCCGATATTGAGTTGGGTCCACATCTGCGTCATTGTCAGAATCAGCACCCAATTTATGGTTGACGCAGATTGGAGTATCGAATGGAGTGCTGTCCTCCATCTTGAAGCGTTTGAGCACATCATGGACATACTTGGTCTGATGAATGAACATCCCATCCTTCTTCTGATCAACCTGCAAACCTAAAAAGAAAGTTAGTTCACCCATAGCACTCATTTCAAACCTCTTTTTCATGACGGCCTCAAAATCTTGACACATGGAGACTTTTGATGCAGCAAAAATAATGTCATCCACGTAGACTTGCACCAGCAGGAAGTCGCTTCCTTCTCTCTTGAATAACAGTGTGCTATCAATCTTTCCTCTTTCAAACCTATTTTCAAGCAAGTAATCTGATAAAGTTGAGTACCAGGCACGAGGTGCCTGATGTAGTCCATACAACGCCTTGCTTAACTTGTACACGTGGTCAGGAAAGTCTGGGTCAGGAAAACCCGGAGGTTGCTCAACATACACTACCTCATCAACTTTCCCATTTAGGAACGCACTTTTCACGTCCAACTGAAAAACCTTCATCTTTTTATAAGCAGCAAATGCCAAAAACAATCTAATGGCTTCCAATCTTGCCACATGAGCGAACACTTCATTTTAATCAATCCCCTCTTGTTGATTAAAACCTTTAACGACTAGCCTCGCCTTGTTTCTTATTATAATCCCTTTCTCATCTCTCTTGCACTTAAAAACCCATTTTGTGCCTATCGCATGCACATTCTTTGGTTTTTCAACCAAAGTCCAAACTTCCATTTTCTTGAATTGAGCCAACTCTTCTTGCATAGCTTCGACCCACGAGCTGTCCTTGAGAGCCATTTGATAATTCTTCGGTTCAATCTGGCTGATAAAGCAAGTGTACAAGCATTCGTTGATTATGCCTGTCTCCTTAATGCTTGTGTAAACACAGGTGTGCTCATTCAAGCTACGTCTTGTTTGTACACCGGAGGACACATCACCAATCACATTCTCCAAAGGGTGATCTTTATGAATTCTCGTGGTCGGAACAGAACCGACATGCAAATTGTCTTCCAAGTTAGAAGAGAGCTCATCAATTGTTGTTTCTTGCTGAGAGTGAAACGGATTGAAAAATTCTTCTTCAGTCGAGGCAGCAGGGGTATCGACAGCATTTGATGAGGAAGGTTGACATTTATCAAACAGCTGTCTTTGGACTAGATTTTCTTCCTCATCAAGGATCATCTTCGTAGCAACTCTTTCTTCTTCTTCTGCACTATCCAAAAACGGTATGTTAAAAGACTTAAAAAGTTTAACATAGTCGAAAAACTCAGCAGGTCCGTTGCTTGGTTTTGGCGGTTGGTAACTTGTGATATCGGTGTTACACACCACCTCAACCTTGCTGGTCGATGTATTAAAGACACGTCTGTTGGGTGTCCCAACAACATAACCGACTAAG
Source organism: Bidens hawaiensis (assembly GCF_021521415.1). Taxonomy (NCBI): domain Eukaryota; kingdom Viridiplantae; phylum Streptophyta; class Magnoliopsida; order Asterales; family Asteraceae; genus Bidens; species Bidens hawaiensis. Next base: position 185,076 of record NW_027495827.1, on the reverse strand, counting down.
ATTCCTTCATCGGCTACTTCACCAAATTTAGAATTTGTCTTTAAAATCGAACAAGGGAACCCGAATGGTTCAAGACCACTCAAGATGGGCTTCCTCCCATGCATAAGCTCATAACACGTTTTATTAAGTCGTTTAACCGTCAAGACTCTATTGAGGATATAGCAGGCTGTAGCAACAGCTTCAGCCCAGAACACCACAGGAAGCTTCGAATCAGCCAGCATAGTTCTGGCTCCTTCAATTAACGTTCTATTCTTTCTTTCAGCCACTCCATTCTGTTGCGGTGTATACGGAGCGCTGTATTGGTGTTCGATCCCTTTCTGAAGGCAGAAGATTTCCATCTCAAAATTCTTGAACTCCGTTCCATTGTCACTCCTGATGAACTTAACCCTTTTATCCATAACGTTCTCAACTTTGGTAATCAAATTCTTCACCATCTGAGCCGTTTCATCTTTTGATTTCAGGAAATATACCCACGAATATCGTGAGTAGTCATCAGTGATCACCAAGCAGTATGAAGTACCTCCTAGACTTTTTGCATTCACGGGACCGAAGAGATCCATGTGAAGCAATTCTAGGGTACTGGCAATTGAATTGACCTTCTTGGTGTGATGGGATTTCTTGTGCTGCTTTCCCTTCTTGCACGGTAGACATTTGTCTTCAAAATTGAAACTTTTCAAGGGAACGCCCAGCACAAGTCCATTCTTGACAATGTGGTTCATCTTCCGAAGATGAATGTGCCCCATTCTCCTATGCCACAATTCGGACTCCGATTCGCTCGCTTTTGTCATAAGGCATGATTCTTTCGTGGCCATTTCAGTCGACCTCGTATCCATAATGTACGTATTCCTCTCACGTGGAGCCTTCATCACAATCCACTCCTCTGGTATCTGAAAACCAGGATGTAACACAATTGCTTCATTCTTTGTGAAGTGTACGGTGTACTCCTTATCACAAATCTACGACACACTCAGCAGATTGTGCTTCAATTCTTCGACAAAGTTTACTTTTTCTAATGTCATCTTCCCGTTAGACACCGTTCCCATTCCTGTAATCTTTCCTCCACTTTCACCTGCAAAGCTCACTCTCCCTCCTTGAACAGGTTTCAAATCGTGTAACAAGTTTTTGTTACCCGTCATGTGCCGGGAACAGCCGCTATCCACAACCCAAAGATTATTGGCAGCCCTGTTCAACTGTTCCTGCACGATAAAGCAAAATATTAGAATCTAGGGACCCAAGACCAATTGGTCTTGGATCTATACATCCCAAACTTTGGCTTTCCAAAGTTAGTATCTGGATAATTCCTGTAAGTCCTATTAGGATACCTCCTTGTAGATTGATTGTGAGGCCTTCCAAACCTTTGTGAATTGAAAGAATTATAGCTTGTGGTTTGGTTATTAGCAGTGTAAAACTGAGATTTGTTTCTATGAAAACCTGAATTAGTCACATTTTTGAATTTTGAATGGTTTTCATTTTTAGCAGTATGATAATTACTATTAGGCTTATTCTCAGTTTTAGTAGGCCTTACACCTCTGAATCGCTGCTTCAGAGGGCAATATGCAACTAGGTGCCCTAATTGATTACACCTAAAACAACACCTATGCTCAACCTTTTTATCAACCGGTGTTTTAGATGTCGAGGCTTTATTACCGCCCGTTCGTCTCACTTATGGTGGGACGTACGGGTTTAGTGGAGTACTCTTTTTATTCGTCTTATCTTTCTCTCCACCATTGGGTAATACCACCTCCTCTTTTGCCTTACCAGACTCGGATGACTTATCCGAATCCGATGAGACTGGACTTGGATCAGAAATTTTAACACTTGAAACAGGCGAACTTGTTTCGCCTCCACAAACATTTGGTTCTTTACAAGTTACTTTAACTGGTACTGTCTGAGCAACCTCAAAGTCAACAGATTTCTGAATACTAGGGTTAAAAGTGTAATTGTGATTATAAGGTGATGGAACCTCATGATAACCGATTCCTCCTCTCTTAGCAGAGGAACCTTGATCACTAACAAGGTGATCAAGAATAGCAGAGGAATTTCTGAACTGCTCAAGTTTTCTATTCAATTCCACCACTTTCACCTGGTGATCAGCAATCTGTTTTTCTCTATCAGCGATTAGTTTGGTTTTTTCTTCCAAAACTTCATAGCTTAGATCAATCACTTCAATTTTTTCAGCAAGTTTTGCTTTTAGACTTTTAATATCTTTTTCACAAGCTTTTATCTTTACTTTATAACTATTTTCTCTTGTTTTAGTATAGTGATGATCTTCTTTTAAAGTTTTAAACTCAGCATCCAAACTAACATACTGATCAGTTATAGTAGCTAATTGCTCAGACAAGTTTTCGCATTTAGAACAAGTAGGTTTAGAGCATACCTCGGAGAGCTGGTCTTTAACATCTGCCATAAAAGCTTTTTCTTCTCCAGTAACCTTCTCATTTCCTTCAGTTTCAACCATCGCCAAATTGGCCTGTTCGAAAGTTTCTTCAGAATGCAAGTTCCAGTTGTATTCACCATCTCCTCTGGAAATCATTGCACTATAATCTTTAGAACCCCCACTTTGCTGTGTAGACCTGCCCTGATTTCGTTCCACACGCTCATTCCTGCATTCCTTTGCAAAGTGACCGTTTTGCTGACAATTGTAGCATCTTACCTTCGTCTTGTCAAACCCTGGCCTTCCACCGACAAACTTCCTTCCGGTCTTTCTCATAAACCGCTTCACTCTTCTCACGATCATGGCCATCTGCCATTGTAGATCCATTTCTTCCAGATCATCAGCATCAATCTGGTCATAATCTTCATCCAACATAGCTGGATCAACAATCTTCCCCTGAATGTAGTTCTCATAGGAAGCAATAAAAGAAGCATAGAGACCAAACTGCTCTTCAGCAGACTTGACACTCATAGGCATCTTGGAGTAGTTGTTGCTGGGAATACTTGGAGAGCAACTACTCTTGCTTACCTGGGGTTGAGAACCACTCGATCCACCTGCTACATAGCAAACATCACCATTTGTGTTGACTGACACATGCCCCTCATGTGATGAATTTGCGCCCGACTCTCCCTTCGAGTAGTAGGCAGCAGATTCAGTCTTCGATCCTGAGCTAGTGTTGACTTTAGCTCCATACATACCTGGATCTTGAACCTGATCCATATGTGTCTCTTTTCTGACCATGTTAAGCTCAAAGGTTCTGAGCTTGTTGACTGCCGTTTCTAGATCATATGTGGGAAAGTCTTTGTCTTCCCTCATCAGCACAGTGTACATCTCCCATTTTGGTGAGAGAGCATCTAGAAGCTTCTCAACTATTTCTTCTTCTCGGTAGGAAATTGAATAGTTGCTCAATTCAGTCATTAGATGGTAATATCGAGTGATAATATCATCTAAAGATTCATTCTTCAAATACTTGAAGACTGAGAACTGGGTTTTGAGCAATTTTATCTTTGAAGCACGGATTCCTACATTCCCTTCAAATCTGTTCTCAAGAGCTTCCCAAAGCTCTCTTGCTGACGTATACTTTCTAAACGTATGAAGGATCTCTTGTGGAAGAGCCATAGTAATAGCAGCATGAGCCTTGCTCTCGGCCTCATACATCTTTTTCTCTTCTTCTTCCATTTTGCTATACTTTTTGATTTGATCACGACCTTCATACTCCATAACTGGTGGAATATAACCATCCTGGATGCATACCCACATCTTAGCATCCTGGTATTTGACGTATTGTATGAACCGATCCTTCCATGCAACGAAATCGGTTCCCTTCAGCAACCTTGGGGCCTTAGTAGCTGACCCTGCTTCTACTTCCATCTTTACTAACTCAGAGATGTTAATTGACGACATCTTTCTCGAAAACAAAGAAACCCGAAAAAAATCAAAAAATTTTCTGAAAAGTACTGTAGGCGAAGTTACGGATAACTTCGCTTTAGCCTTAACTTCGCCGCTGATTAACTTCGCTAAAGAACTTCGCAGATGATTAACTTCGCTTAAGGTAAGCCAACTTAGGAGGTAGGCGGAGTTGTAGAGAACTTCGCTGAGTTAGGCGAACTTGAGAAGGTAGGCGAAGTTGTGGATAACTTCGCTTAACCTTATATCTTCGTCGAAACCCTACGTATCCTGACGGCAACTTCGCCTGATGAACACGGACGTTTTTGCAGATCTGAAATCTGGATTTTACGAGGTTTTTGACGGTGCAAAGGCTTGAATACGATGGTAGGAGGTAAGATTGACTCAAAAACACAGAAAACACGTCCCGCGAATAGTCGAAACGGGACGATTTCTACACCCGCGTGAATATCCCGAACCACACAATCGAGCAAATGCTCTGATAACAATTGAAGGTTCCCTGGATGGATCGCACGAGATATCTCGATCTACTCAGGTGCGGAATCCCTGCGTAGATCGTTACGAGTATAGAACACGAATCACACGAACACACGAAACGAACACACGTTATATAATAACTCAAACACGTGATACGATATCACTATTACAGACACACGTTACAGCTCTCGTAACAACTCGAACAAACTAACACGAACAACTGATTCGTACTATCCACTAAGCCGTAAGCTAGGTATATAAATACACGACAACTTCGCCTGGCATGTTCAGGCGAAGTTGTCCATAACTTCGCTTGACCAACAAGTTCGCCTAGGCGAAGTTGTTAACAACTTCGCTTAAGACATATATAAAACATAATTAACATTACAGACTCGATTACAGACACTAGACTATGAACTACTGACACTAGACTATGAAATACCACATGTAGGTCCCCTCGGTGCGTCGCTGATCGATACAAGATCCGCACGAGGTCTAGGAGTGCGGAATCCTCCTAGACTCGTTTATTGGTGTAAAGATGAAGAACACAAACACGTACACGAACAAATACAAGAACGGGATAATCAAATCTGCAGATTCTTATATAATAATCAAAACACTTACATACCAAACATGAAAACAAATGACACGGCCGACCCGAGGTGAGCTCTACCTCGGGCCGTCCCACACGGCTCACTCTCTCGGTTTCTCTCTAGCTAATTAAACTTATCACACAATACTTTGATTTCTGGATCCTTAACCCTAAACACGACACACATATATATATAAACTTCACGGGCTTGGGCCTGTAGGCGAAGTTGTTACAACTTCGCCTATGGCGAAGTTGATATAACTTCGCCTATGGTAGAAGTTGTGCTAACTTCTCCTATGGCGAAGTTGTTATAGGCGAAGTTGTTCTAACTTCGCCTGTGGCGTTCCGCTGGTCAGAATTGCATAGCGACGGTCACAAAATGCACCAACAGACTCCCCTTTGACCGTTGCTCTCAATTCTAACAAACACGAAAGATCATCTATTACAAAAACATGCACCAACAGACTCCCTCTTAACTGATGATCTTCTGTTTGCCCCTCAACCAGCCGTGTCTGAAACTGTCATGTAGCTTCACAAATCTACCAATCACCCAGCGTCTTCCATATCAGATCTCCCCTTCAATGTAAGCTTCTCCGACTATAACGATTGAGGTCTTTGAAATGCATGCATCCTCGTGCCAATAGATCATCTCAACCAATCACGTGAGTCCATCTGACTTCACCAACACGTGAAGTTGGGCTTCCTCCACAACTTCACCAACTCGTCGGCATACGATAAGGTTTAATATTCAACTACTCAACATCAAGTGATCAATTTCATCACAAAACCACCTTGACAGAATCTAACACATGACCATTAATTAATCCGAAGCATCTTCAATCACCAGGGATAACGATCAAGAACATAAACACTTTAGTTCCCGATTAAATCCAACTTGTTCCAGAATTTTCACTCTAATAAATAAGCATCACGTTTCAGGATCCAATTCTCGAACGCCTTGAAAATAACATAAATAATATGCTCTGACCGCAATCCAGTAATGACAAAAACCTTCAGTTCAATTTGACTTTCTTCAGTTGGTCAACCTCGAACAACAACAATTTCATTGCCCACAAACACCCAAATATGTGTCAATATCCAGTTTCAATCAATATCCCATTCACAAACTCAACTCCATATCCAGAGTTGACACGTATTTGTTCACACGTAAGACCCAGAGATAACAAGTTTCACTCGTTGACGGAACAACATCTCCGGTCTCACAATAATCGTGTACACCTGGCCATACAGACGAAAACACCAAAATACTCTTTTTTTTTTTTTTTTTTTTTAAACTCGTTAACTTCGCCTAAAGTTAACGTCGCTCCTCCTTAACTTCGCCTGTCCATAACTTCGCCTGGCTGATAAGCGAACTTGTGAGGTAGGCGAAGTTGTGGATAACTTCGCTTAACCTTATATCTTCGCCTAAACCCTACGAACAGTGACGGCAACTTCGCCTAATGAACAATAACTTCGCCTGCGGCGCTGTTCGGCCAGAAACGCACAGAAACGTGCCAGAAACACCAAAACGCAGATCTCGAACCATAGCATAAGAGCCTAAGGCTCTGATACCACATGTAGGTCCCCTCGGGGCGTCGCTGATCGATACGAGATCCGCACGAGGTCTAGGAGTGCGGAATCCTCCTAGACTCGTTTATTGGTGTAAAGATGAAGAACACAAACACGTACACGAACAAATACAAGAACGGGATAATCAAATCTGCAGATTCTTATATAATAATCAAAACACTTACATACCAAACATGAAAACAAATGACACGGCCGACCCGAGGTGAGCTCTACCTCGGGCCGTCCCACACGGCTCACTCTCTCGGTTTCTCTCTAGCTAATTAAACTTATCACACAATACTCTGATTTCTGGATCCTTAACCCTAAACACGACACACATATATATATATAAACTTCACGGGCTTGGGCCTGTACAACTTCGCCTATGGCGAAGTTGATATAACTTCGCTTATGGCAGAAGTTGTTATAACTTCGCCTATGGCGAAGTTGTTCTAACTTCGCCTGTGGCGTTCCGCTGGTCAGAATTGCATAGCGACGGTCACAAAATGCACCAACAGACTCCCCTTTGACCGTTGCTCTCAATTCTAACTAACACGAAAGATCATCTGTTACAAAAACATGCACCAACAGCTGGGAAATATCCGAAGTGCAACAGGTGCAACTATCATCACGCTGGCCCGTGTGACCGTGTCAAGTGTCTGAGATGCGGAAAGATGGGTCACCAGGCAAAGGAATGTAGAGGAGACCTTGCGGCAAAGGGTTCTCCTAAACCACCTATGACGACGAAGGGATGTTTCGAATGTGGGCAGGAGGGTCATTTCAGGAAAGATTGTCCCAAGCTGAAACAGAACGAGAACAATGGAAGTGGCAGTGGTGGTGAAGCAATGGTAAAGGAAGAGCTTTTGTTATTGGGTCGGGTCAAGCCCGCAATGATCCGTACGTGGTGACTGGTAAGTTCCCTGTGAACGATTGTTTTGCTTCTGTATTGTTTGACACTGGAGCTGATAGGAGTTTTGTGTCGAAGGCCTTTAGTCAACTCTTAGACTTAACTCCAACCCCGTTAGATGCTAAGTTTCCAGTAGAATTAGCCGACGGAAAGTCTGTAGAAACGACTCATGTACTTGCGGGATGTAAGTTAAAACTGTCAGGTCATATTTTTGATATCGACCTCATACCTTTTACGCTTGGTAGTTTCGATGTTGTTGTCGGCATGGACTGGTTATCCGAGAACCGAGCGGAGATTATATGTCACGACAAGATAGTCCACATTACTACCCCTTCCGGCAAGATCATTTCGATCCGAGGTGAGAGAAGCGGCATGACCACCAGCGTCATTACCCTCATGAAGGCGCAGAAGTATCTACGAAAGGGTCATCCGGCAATTTTGGCGCATATTGTTGAGAAACCAGCGGAGGAGAAGCGAATTGAAGATATACCGATTGTGCGAGATTTTTCGGAAGTTTTCCCGGGGGATTTTCCTGGACTCCCTCCTATTCGTCAAGTCGAATTCCAAATCGAGTTGACACCCGGTGCAGCACCCATAGCACGAGCCCCGTATCGGCTCGCACCAGCGGAGCTTCAGGAACTGTCCACTCAGTTGCAAGATTTGTTGGATAATGGTTTCATCCGACCTAGCTCATCGCCATGGGGAGCCCCTGTCTTATTTGTCAGAAAGAAGGACGGGACTTTCTGCATGTGCATCGACTACCTTGAGTTGAACAAGGTGACGGTCAAGAACCGTTATCCTTTATCCCGAATTGATGATCTGTTTGACCAGCTCCAAGGATCGAGTTATTACTCGAAGAAAGATCTGCGGTCTGGTTACCATCAATTAAGAGTGCGCGAGGAAGATATTCCAAAGACGGCTTTCAGAACACGGTATGGTCACTACAAGTTTTCGGTTATGCCTTTTGGCCTAACCAACGCACCAGCCGTATTTATGGATCTCATGAATCGAGTATGCAAGGCGTAGCTCGACAAGTTTGTGATTGTTTTCATTGATGATATTCTCGTCTACTCCAAGGACGAAGCTGACCATGAAGAACACTTGAGGGTAATTCTGGAATTATTGAAGAAGGAACAACTGTACGCTAAACTCTCGAAATGCGAATTTTGGCTTCGCGAGGTTCACTTTTTAGGACATGTGATTAACGAGAACGGTATCCATGTCGATCCCGGCAAGGTAGAAGCCATCAAAAACTGGGAAGCACCTAAGACTCCGACTGAGGTGCGGCAATTCCTAGGACTGGCCGGCTACTACCGGCGTTTCATCGAGGGATTTTCAAAGATTGCTCAACCCCTCACCGCTTTGACTCACAAGGGTACTAAGTACAACTGGGGTGACGCGCAAGAATCCGCTTTCCAACTGTTGAAAACCAAACTCTGTAGCGCCCCTATTCTAGCCCTCCCCGAGGGAACAGAGAATTTCGAGGTACATTGTGACGCATCGATACAAGGTCTTGGTTGTGTGCTGATGCAACTCGAGAAGGTTATAGCCTATGCCTCGCGACAACTACGGATTCACGAGAAGAACTACACAACCCATGATTTGGAACTCGAAGCTGTGGTGTTTGCTCTTAAGATATGGAGGCATTACTTGTACGGTACCAAGTTTACCATTTACACCGACCACAAGAGTCTCCAACATATCTACGATCAGAAGGAGCTGAACATGCGACAGCGCCGTTGTGTCGAGCTACTTAAGGATTATGATTGTGCCATCAAGTACCACCCTGGCAAGGCCAATGTAGTGGCCGATGCCCTCAGCAGAAAAGAAACCGATAAACCCAGGCGAGTGCTTTCCGTTTTCGAGTATTAACCTGTTTTTACACTAGGATCATACTGGTCCAAAAGTTCATTAGGAAAAAAAATAGAGAAAGAAAATGTGACAAACCCTTTTGTTGCTACATGTGTTTGTCATAATTTATATTATTCGATGAAATGCAATCATTCAATTTCCTTTTATTTAAAATCGTGTTTTTTCTTTCTGAATTATTTAAAAAAAATAGATTTTGGTTGAAGTTCTAATCCTTGTAAAATGAGCACGATTCATGCCAACTTACCCGACCAGATTCGCGATGCCCAACTCGAAGCTTTGAAAGATGATAATCTTCCATCGGAACTCATGCGGGGCATAAACAAACATCTTGAAACCAAATCGGACAGGGTCCGATATTTTGAGAACCGGATTTGGGTTCCACGATACGGAAAGTTGAGAACTCTAGTGATGGACGAAGCACACAAGTCCAGATATTCTATCCACCCTGGCTCAGATAAAATGTACCATGACTTAAAGGCACTTTACTGGTGGCCGAACATGAAAGCCGACATTGCCACTTACGTGAGCAAATGCTTGACTTGTGCCAGAGTCAAAATAGAATACTAGAAACCATCTGGCCTGCTACAGCAACCGGAACTTCCAATGTGGAAATGGGAACACATTTCAATGGATTTTATTACGGGATTACCTAAAACACCGACGGGATGCGATACCATCTGGGTGATCGTTGACCGGTTGACTAAATCGGCACACTTCTTAGCAATTAAGGAATCGGACAAAATGGAAAGATTGAATCGCGTCTACATGAAAGAAGTGGTGTCTAAACACGGAGTGCCTGTCTCAATCATTTCTGATCGAGATTCCCGTTTCACTTCGCACTTTTGGAAGTCACTACAAAGCGCACTAGGCACCCGTCTTGATATAAGCACAGCATACCATCCTCAGAAGGATGGGCAAAGTGAACGAACTATTCAGACCTTAGAGGACATCTTGCGTGCATGTGTGTTGGATTTCAGAAAAAGTTGGGAACCTCACTTACCTTTGGTAGAGTTTTCGTATAATAACAGCTACCACGCAAGAATTAAAGCAGCGCCGTTTGAAGCACTGTACGGACGGAAGTGTCAATCGCCCCTCTGCTGGGCAGAGGTGGGTGACAGCCAAATCACTGGTCCAGAACTGGTACTCGAAACTTCGGAAAAGATTGTTCAAATCCGAAACAGCATGGTAGCAGCACGAGATCACCAAAAGAGTTACGCCGACAAGCGCCGAAAACCTCTCGAATTTCAAGTGAATGACCAAGTGTTACTCAAAGTCTCACCTTAGAAAGGTGTGGTTCGCTTTGGTAAGCGAAACAAACTCAACCCACGATATGTTGGTCCTTACCGGATAACGGAACGCGTTGGTCCGGTGGCGTACCGACTGGACTTACCAGCGGAACTCAGCAGTGTACACAATGTTTTTCACGTATCAAATTTGAAGAAATGCCTTTCCGATGAAACCCAAGCAGTTATTTTGGACGAACTGCAAGTTGATGAACAGCTACGCTTCATTGAAGAACCAGTTGAAGTTTTGGATTGGAAACCAAAACACTCAAGCACATCAAAATTCCAATCGTTAAGGTCCGTTGGAACTCAAGACGTGGACCGGAGTTCACGTGGGAACGCGAGGATCAAATGATGAAAAGTATCCTCACCTTTTTGAAGGGCTGACCAAACACCGAAAACCGCGAAACCCGGCAAACCGTCAGAAATCACCGGAGGTATGAATTAAATTTCGAGATGAAATTTCTTTCTACTAGGGGATGATATGACAAACTGAAAAAAAAAATTCTTACTTTTTCAGACACTCATCACGACTTGACTCAAATTTTCGGGACAAAAATTCTTTAACATGGGAATGATGTGACAATCATCAATTCCAGGTTAACTCCGTTAACTCAACTCCGTCAATTCAAACCTAAAGATTTCTGAATCTATAACGCACACCTCATTACATTTAAACTAGGGTTTAAATGACGCTTGACACTTACTACATGTGTAGTCTTTCGGGAATTTGCACCGAAACGCAAACGAGTTGACGCAAACAATTGGTGAATAAATAAAAAACGTCAAAACAATAATTATGTGATAATTATGTGTTAGACTTATGTGTTATGTGATAACATGTTATTTAACGTTAACTCAATGTGCAAACTAAGTTAATTAAGCTAGAAAAGTAGCATTTGAAAGTTGAGGGACTTAAGTGTAATATATTATTATTATTAATATTAACCGAAACCCTAAACTCTCTTCTCTCTTTCTCTCCCAAACCGACGGCAGCCCCCCCCCCCCCTGTCTCCCTTGCAATCGGCCATCATACACACACATACAATCAAGATTGTTCAAGTTTGATTGAAGATTAAGGTGCTAGGAAGGTATAAACAACTATCCTATGCATCCTCTATGCTCAATTTCGGTTTTTAATGGGTTAATTATAAACCCTAGGTCCGATTTTTATATGTGGTTTGTGTTCATGTGTCTTGCTTTGATTGAAAGATGTATTGATTGTTGAATTATTGCATGATAGTCGTTTGTTTCTTAATTTTGGGTTCAAGTAAAAACCTAATCATGGATGTAATGTGTAATTGATGTGCATGGATAGTGATTATGGTGTCTAGAGTGTTATATGAACGGATTATAGTCTATAGATGGTTAATATGTTGAGTTTGGTTGCAAACAGTTTCTGGACAGATTATGTTGTTGATGTTCAATTGACTGTAACGGGGTGTAAATGTGAAAAGTGGTTGAGATTATTGATACTACAGTAAACTAGGTTGAGTCTAGTTTCTAAAGAATATAAATTTGCAATTTTTGGACGTGTAAAAGTTAACTTTTATGATTTTACAAAAACGTTGTGCAAATCTGAGTTGTGAGACCTGCTGTTAGGTTGTTTTGTAAATATTATATCTCATGAACTACGAGACCAATTGGGTTGGTTCCACTTCTGGAAGTTGACTTGTTGAGTTAGGAACCTAACCCAAGTGGTCTTGAATTTGTTGGATTTTTCATTTAACGGGAATTTCAAATAACATTCTGTTGCGCATGAATTTGACTGTTATGAGTTTGCTGTAATGTTTTGATCATTGTGAGAAATATGTGTGGAATAAAAATACAATAAAATATGTTCTGGAAACCTAACACATGTTTGCTCTTGTGGTGATTTTTTATGAATTAATTGATGAGTTGTAATCTGTGAATTAGAGTAATCTTTACTAGTAGAATTCTGTCTCGGTAAAGTTAGCTGCTGAACTTGGTGAAAATACATGAAAAGTGCTAATTGCTAGTTAATTGTTATGTTTTGACCAAATTGCCCTTGCGGAGAATAGTTGCTGAATATGTACACTATAAATACTTGACACGTAGATAGTCATTCACAACATGTAACGTATCACAAATGTACTTGTTAAAATCACACACGATTCACAAACGAAACACGAAACGTAATATTTGCATAGGTATTACGTGCCGGGTCTAGAGACTCTTTAATAGCTTGAATACTTAGAAAATCTCTTTGTTGTTTTAGAACGCTAGAGAGAGTTTTCTGTGACGCGCATCACTTGGTGAACTGTTTTTGGGAAATTCTTCGCAAACAGTGAGTTTCACTTACCCCTTTAAACTGTTTTAAACGCTTTTCACTTGGGGGAGATAACATACTCCGATAAACGCATTTAAGATTTTGTTAGTAAATTATATATCACTTGTAAAGGCTAAGTGGCAAACGAAACATTTGAAGTCCTACACATCGAACCGGTTAATATTTGGATAATAGCGAGTCACTGTTGAGTAGTACTACTGGGTTTGACAAACCCCACCCAACGCTAAACTCGACTGGAGGTCGAGCGGGTGTAATTTTGGCTAACACATACCATGGTCTGGATGACCTGGTGGCAAGGCACTTGATAAACAGTCAGCTTCGGTGTCGAACACTTAGTAATACTTGTTGTATAGGCTAGCTACCTATCGATATATAATTGATTTAACACTATCTGGTAACGCAAAACGCTGAACGCAAAACGCTGAACGCAAAACGCTAAACGCTTTATTTTATATAAACTTGTGAACTCACCAACCTCGTGTTGACACTTTTAGTATGTTATTCTCAGGTAGCCGAGGCGGGCGCGCGGTATAGGATCATGCATTACCTGAAAACGCTTTTGTTTATGCAAACTGATTTTAAACTGTTGTTATGGGGTTTTAAGTCGTCCTGCGTGACGCAATTTTTATCTTTTGGTTTTTACGCTTTCGCACTTATTTTCATTTAAACGTTTTTATGGTTTGATTATAACTAATGATTCTGATCCTTTTAGTTCACACCCTCTGTCGGTAAAACTCCGTTAGTGGATTTTGAGGGTGTGACATTTATAAAATATTGTATGGAAGGCTTTAAGACCAATTTCTTATCCGACTCAGTGTTTCGAACCAAACTCAGATTTTCTCCGGCTCGGTGAACATACCCATTTGGCAATACTGGCAATATTTCGAACGCATCCCGGGGTGGCGTCAGGGCATAATTTTGATCCGATTATTTCTTATGTGTATAAAATATTGTATGGATGTCTCCTAGACCGAATTTCTGATCCGATACGGTGGTTCCACCCATACTCAGTTTTTTCTCCGGCTCAGCAGTGAACATACCCCTTTGGCAATAATGACAAAATTTCGAACGGGCCCTGGGTTTCTTCAGGGCATAATTGTTTATCCGATTCTTTCGTACATTTATAAAATATTGTATGGAAGTCTCCAAGACCAAATCTCTTATCCTATCTAGTGGTTTGAACCATACTCATTTTTTTCTCCGGCACGGTGAACACACCCCTTTGGCAATACTGGCAATATTTCGAACGGGCCCGGGTGGCGTCAGGGCATAATTATTGATCTGATTCTTTTGTATCTTTATAAATATTGTATGGAAGTCTCCGGCTCAGTGAACATACCCTTTTGGCAATACTGACAAAATTTCAAACTGTCCCAGGGGTGTCTTCAGGGCATAATTGTTTATCCGATTCTTTCGTACATTTATAAAATATTGTACGGAAGTCTCCAAGACCGAATCTCTTATCAGATCTAGTGTTTCGACCCATACTCATTTTTTTCTCCGGCCCTGTGAACATACCCATTTGGCAATACTGGCAATATTTCGAACGGGCCCGGGGTGGCGTCAGGGCATAATTATTGATCCGATTCTTTTGTGTGTGTATAAAATATTGTATGTAAGTCTCCAAAACCGAATTTCTTATCCGACATAGTGTATCGAACCATACCCATTTTTTCCTCCGGCTCGGTGAACATACTTCTTTAGCAATACTGGCAAAATTTCGAACTGGCCCGAGGGTGGCGTCAGGACATAATTATTATTCCGATTCTTTCGTATCTTTAACAAATATTGTACGTAAGTCTCCAAGACCGAATCACTTATCCGATTCAGTGGTTCGACACATACTCAGTTTTTCCTCTTGCTCGGTGAACTTACCACTTTGGTAATACTGGCAAAATTTCGGACGTGCCCCGTTGTGGCGTCAGGGAATAATTATTAATCTGATTATTTCGTATGTGTATAAAATATTGTATGGAAGTCTCTAAGACCGAATTTCTGATCCGATTTAGTGGTTCAACCCATACTCAGTTTTTTCTCAGGCTCAGTGAGCATAGCCCTTTGGCAATACTAACAAAATTTCGAACGGGCTCCGCGGTGGCATTAGGGCATAATTATTGATCTGATTATTTCGTATGTGTATAAAATATTGTATGAAAGTCTCTAAGACCAAATTTCTTATTCGATTCAGTGGTTCAACCCATACTCAGTTTTTTCTCCGGCTCAGTGAGCATATCCTTTTGGCAATACTGGCAAAATTTCGAACGGGCCCTGGGGTGTCGTCAGGGCATAATTGTTTATCCGATTCTTTCGTACATTTATAAAATATTGTATGAAAGTCTCCAAGACCGAATTTCCTATCCGATCTAGTGGTTCGAACCATACTCAATTTTTCCTCCGGCTCGGTGAACATACCCCTTTGGCAATACTGGCAATATTTCGAACGGGCGCGGGGTGGCGCATGGCATAATTATTGATCCGATTCTTTCGTATCTTTATAAAATATTGAATTGAAGTCTCCAAGACCGAATCTCTTATCTGATCTAGTGGTTCGACCCATACTCATTTTTTTCTCCGTCTCGGTGAAGATACCCCTTTGGCAATACTAGCAATATTTCGAACGTGCCCGGGGTGGCGTCAGGGCATAATTATTTTTCCGATTCTATCGTATCTTTATAAAATATTGTATGGAAGTCTCCAAGATCGAATCTTTTATCCGATTAAGTGGTTCGACCCATACTCAGTTTTTCAACGGCTCGGTGAACGTACCCCTTTGGCAATACTGGCAAAATTTCGAAAGGGCCCCGAGGTGGCGTCAGGCATAATTATTGATCTGATTCTATCGTATGTTTATAAAATATTGTTTGGAAGTCTCCAAAACCGAATCTCTTATTCAATTCAGTGGTACGATCCATACTCAGTTTTTCTTTTTGCTCGGTGAATATACCCCTTTGCTGGAAAAATTTCGATAGTGCCCTGTGGTGGCGTCAGGGAATAATTATTGATCCGTTTCTTTCGTATGTGTATAAAATATTTTATGGAAGTCTCCAAGACTGAATTTCTGATCCGAATCAGTGGTTTGACCCATACTCAATTTTTTCTCCGGCTCGGTGAACATACCCCTATGTCAATACTGGCAAAATTTCAAACAGGCCACGGGTTGGCGTAAGGGCATAATTATTGATCCGATTCTATCGTATGTGTATAAAATATTGTATGTAAATCTCCAAGAACGAATTTCTGATCCGATTCAGTGGTTCGATCCATACTCAGTTTTTCTCCGGCTCGGTGAACATACCCCTTTGCCAATACTAGCAAAATTTTGAACGGGCCCTGGGGTGGCGTCAGGGCATAATTATTAGTACGGTTCTTTCGTACCTTTATATAATATTGTATGGAAGTCTCCAAAACCGAATCTCTTATCCGATTCAGTGGTTCGACCCATACTCAGTTTTTTCTCCGACTCGGTGAACATACCCCTTTTGCAATACTAGAAAAATTTCGAACGGGCCCCGGGGTGTCATCAGGGCATAATTATTGATCCGATTTTTTCGTATATTTATAAAATATTATATGGAAGTTTTTAAGACCGAATCTGATATCCGATCTACTGGTTCAACCCATACTCATTTTTTTCTCCGGCTCGGTGAACATATCCTTTTGGCAATACTGGCAAAATTTCGAACGGGCCTCGGGGTGGCGTAAAGGCATAATTATTTATTCGATTCTTTCGTATGTGTATAAAATATTGTATGTAAGTATCCAAGACCGAATTTCTGATCCGATTTAGTGGTTCGACTCATACTCATTTTTTTCTCCGGCTCGGTGAACATACCTCTTTAGAAATACTGGCAAAATTTCGAACGGGCACTAGGGTGGCGTCAGGACATAATTATTATTCCGATTCTTTCGTATCTTTATAAAATATTGTATGTAAGTCTCCGAGACCGAATCTCTTATCCGATTCACTGGTTCGACCCATACTCAGTTTTTCCTCTTGCCCGGTGAACATACTACCCCTTTGGTAATACTGGCAAAATTTCGAATGTGCCCCGTTGTGGCATCAGGGAATAATTATTGATCCAATTATTTCGTATGTGCATAAAATATTGTAAGGAAGTCTCTAAGACCGAATTTATTATCCGATTCAGTGGTTCAACCCATACTCAGTTTTTTCTCAGGCTCAGTGAGCATACCCCTTTGGCAATACTGACAAAATTTCCAACGGGCTCCGCGGTGGCGTTAAGGCATAATTATTGATCTGATTATTTCGTATGTGTATAAAATATTGTATGGAAGTCTCTAAGACCGAATTTCTGATCCGATTCAGTGGTTCAATCCATACTCAGTTTTTTCTCCGACTCAGTGAGCATATTCCTTTTGAAATACTGGCAAAATTTCGAACAGGCACTGGGGTGTCGTCAGGGCATAATTGTTTATACGATTCTGTCGTACATTTATAAAATATTGTATGGAAGTCTCCAATACTGAATTTCTTATCCGACATAGTGTATCGAACCATACCCATTTTTTCCTCCGGCTCGGTGAACATACCCCTTTGGCAATAATGGCAATATTTCGAACGGGCCCGGGGTGGCGCAGGGCATAATTATTGATCTGATTCTTTCGTATCTTTATAAAATATTGTATGGAAGTCTCCAAGACCGAATATCTTATCCGATCTAGTGGTTCGACCCATACTCATTTTTTTTCTCCGGCTCGGGGAACATACCCTTTTGGCAATACTAGCAATATATCGAACGGGCCCTGGGTGGCGTCAGGGCATAATTATTTATCCGATTCTTTCGTATATTTATAAAATATTGTATGGAAGTTTCCAAGACCGAATCTCTTATCCGATTCAGTGGTTCGACCCATACTCAGTTTTTTCTCCGGCTCGGTGAACGTACCCCTTTGGGAATGATGGCAAAATTTCGAAAGGGCCCTGAGGTAGCGTCAGGGAATAATTATTGATCCGATTCTATCGTATGTTTATAAAATATTGTTTGGAAGTCTCCAAAACCGAATCTCTTATCCAATTTAGTGGATCGACCCATACTCAATTTTTCCTCTTGCTCGGTAAACATACCCCTTTGGTAATACTAGCAAAATTTCGATTGCGCCCCGTGGTGGCGTCAGGGAATAATTATTGATCCGATTCTTTCGTATGTGTATAAAATATTTTTTGGAAATCTCCAAGACCGAATTTCTGATCCGAATAAGTGGTTTGACCCATACTCAATCTTTTCTCCGGCTCGGTGAACATACCCCTTTGTCAATACTAGAAAAATTTCAAACAGCCCACGGGTTGGCTTCAGGGCATAATTATTGATCCGATTGTTTGTATCTTTATAAAATATTGTATGGAAGTCTCCAAGACCGAAGTTTTGATCCGATTTAGTGGTTCGACCCGTACGCAGTTTTTTCTCCGGGTCGGTGAACTTACCATTATGGCAATACTGGCAAAATTTCGAACAGGCCCGGAGATGGAGTTAGGGCATAATTATTGATCTGATTCTATCGTATGTGTATAAAATATTGTATGTAAATCTCCAACACCGAATTTCTAATCCGGTTCAGTGGTTCGATCCATACTCAGTTTTTCTCCGGCTCGGTGAACATACCCCTTTGCCAATACTAGCAAAATTTCAAACGGGCCCCGCGGTGGCGTCAGGGAATAATTATTGATCTGATTATTTCGTATGTGTATAAAATATTGTATGGAAGTATCTAAGACCGAATTTCTGATCCAATTCAGTGGTTCAACCCACACTCAGTTTTTTCTCCGTCTCAGTGAGCATACCCCTTTGACAATACTGGCAAAATTTTGAACGGGCCCTGGGGTGTCGTCAGGGCATAATTGTTTATCCGATTCTTTCGTACATTTAAAAAATATTGTATGGAAGTTTCCAAAACCGAATCTCTTATCCGATCTAGTGGTTCGAACCATACTCATTTTTTTCTCCGGCTCGATGAACATACCCCTTTGGCAATATTGACAATATTTCGAACGGGCCCAGGGTGGCGCCAGGGCATAATTATTGATCCGATTCTTTCGTATCATTATAAAATATTGTATGGAAGTCTCCAAGACCGAATCTCTTATCCGATCTAGTGGTTCGACCCATACTCATTTTTTTCTTCGGCTCGGTGAACATACCCCTTTGGCAATACTGGCAATATTTCGAACGGGCCCGGGGTGGCGTCAGGGCATGATTATTGTTCCGATTCTTTCGTATATTTATAAAATATTCTATGTAAATCTCCAAGACCGAATCTCATATCCGATCTATTGGTTCGACCCATACTCATTTTTTTTCCGGCTCGGTGAACATATCCTTTAGACAATACTAGAAAAATTTCGAACAGTCCCCGGGGTGACGTCAAGGCATAATTATTGATCTAATTCTTTCGTAATGTATAAAATATTGTATGTAAGTCTCCAAGTCCGAATTTTTGATCCGATTCAGTGATTCAACTCATATTCAGTTTTTTCTCCGGCTCTAGCAATACTGGCAAAATTTCGAACAGGCCCCAGGGTGGCGTCAGGACATAATTATTATTCCGATTCTTTCGTATCTTTATGAAATATTGTACGTAAGTCTAAAAGCTCAAATCTCTTATTTGATTTAGTGGTTCGACTCATACTCAGTTTTTTCTCCGGCTCAGTGAACATACCCCTTTGGTAATACTGGCAAAATTTCGAACATGCCCTGTGGTGGCGTCAGGGAATAATTATTGATCCGATTATTTCGTATGTGTATAAAATATTGTATGGAAGTCTCTAAGACCGAATTTCTGATCCGATTCAGTGGTTCAACCCATACTCAGTTTTTTCTCCGGCTCAGTGAGCATACCCCTTTGGCAATACTGGCAAAATTTCGAACGGGCCCTAGGGTGTCGTCAGGGCATAATTGTTTATCCGATTCTTTCGTACATTTATAAAATATTGTATGGAAGTTTCCAAGACCGAATCTCTTATCCGATCTAGTGGTACGAACCATACTCATTTTTTTCTGCGGCTCGGTGAACATACCCCTTTGGCAATACAGACAATATTTTGAACGGGCCCGAGGTGGCGTCAGGGCATAATTATTGATCCGATTCTTTCGTATCTTTATAAAATATTGTATGGAAGTCTCCAAGACCGAATCTCTTATCTGATCTAGCGGTTCGACCCATACTCATTTTTTTCTTCGGCTCGGTGAACATACCCCTTTGGCAATACTAGCAATATTTCGAACGAGCCCGGGGTGGCGCCAGGGCATAATTATTGATCCGATTCATTCATATCTTTTGAAATATTGTATGGAAGTCTGCAAGACCGAATCCCTTATCTGATTCAGCGGTTCGGCCCATACACAGTTTTTTCTCCGTCTCGGTGAACGTACTCTTTTGGCAATAGTGGCAAAATTTTGAACGGGCCCCAAGGTGGCGCCAGGGCAAAATTATTGATCCGATTATATCGTATGTTTGTAAAATATTTTTGGAATTCTCCAAGACCGAATACTTATCTTATTCAAAGGTTCGACCCATACACAGTTTTTTCTCCGGTTCGGTGAACGTACCCCTTTGGCAATACTGGCAAAATTTCGAACGGGCCCCGAAGTGGCGTCAAGGCATAATTATTGATCTGATTATATCGTATGTTCATAAAATATTGTTTGGAAGTCTCCAAGACCGAATTTCTGATCTGATTCAGTGGTTTGACCCATACTCAATCTTTTCTCCGGCTCGGTGAACATACCCCTTTGGCAATACTAGCAAAATTTCGAACAAGCCACGGGTTGGCGTCAGGGCATAATTATTGATCCGATTGTTTCGTATATTTATAAAATATTGTATGGAAGTCTCTAAGACCGATATTTTGATCCGATTTAGTGGTTCGACCCATACGCAATTTTTTTTCTCTGGCTCGGTGAACATACCCCTTTGGCAATACTGACAAAATTTCCAACGGGCCCGGAGATGGAGTTAGGGCATAATTATTGATCCGATTCTATCGTATGTGTATAAAATATTTTATGTAAATCTCTAAGACCTAATTTCTGATCCGATTCAATGGTTCGATCTATACTCAGTTTTTTCTCCGGCTCGATGAACACACCCTTTTGGAAATACTGGCAAAATTTCGAACGGGCCCCGGGGTGGCGTCAGGGCATAATTATTAGTATGGTTCTTTCGTATCTTTATAAAATATTGTATGAAAGTCTCCAAGACCGAATCTATAATCCGATTCAGTGGTTCGACCCATACTCAGTGTTTTCTCCGACTCCGTTAACATACCATTTTTCCAATACTGGCAAAATTTCGAACGGGCCCGGGGGTGTCGTCAGGGCATAATTATTGATCTGATTTTTTCGTATATTTATAAAATATTGTATGTAAGTCTCCAAGACCGAATCTCATATCCGATCTTTTGGTTCGACCCATACTCATTTTTTTCTCCGGCTCGGTGAACATATCTTTTTGGCAATACTGGCAAAATTTCGAACGGGCCCCGGGGTGGCGTCAAGGCATAATTATTGATCTGATTCTTTTGTATGTGTATAAAATATTGTATGTAAGTCTTCAAGACCGAATTTCTAATCCGATTCAGTGGTTCGACTCATACTCAGCTTTTTCTCCGGCTCGGTGAACATACCCCTTTAGCAATACTGGAAAATTTTCAAACGGGCCACATGGAGGCGTCAAGACATAATTATTATTCCGATTCTTTCGTATCTTTATAAAATATTGTATGGAAGTCTCTAAGATCGAATCTCTTATCGGATTCAGTGGTTTGACCAATACTCAGTTTTTTCTCCGGCTTGGTGAACAAACCACTTTGGCAATACTGGCAAAATTTCGAACGGGCCCCATGGTGGCAAAATTTTGTATGTAAGTCTTCAAGACCGAATTTCTAATCCGATTCAGTGGTTCGACTCATACTCAGCTTTTTCTCCGGCTCGGTGAACATACCCCTTTAGCAATACTGGAAAATTTTCAAACGGGCCACATGGAGGCGTCAAGACATAATTATTATTCCGATTCTTTCGTATCTTTATAAAATATTGTATGGAAGTCTCTAAGATCGAATCTCTTATCGGATTCAGTGGTTTGACCAATACTCAGTTTTTTCTCCGGCTTGGTGAACAAACCACTTTGGCAATACTGGCAAAATTTCGAACGGGCCCCATGGTGGCGTCAGGGCGTAATTATTGATCTGATTATTCCGTATGTGTATAAAATAATGTATGGAAGTCTCTAAGACCGAATTTCTAATCCGATTCAGTGGTTCAACCCATACTCAGTTTTTTCTCTGGCTCAGTGTGCATAAACCTTTGGCAATACAGGCAAAATTTCGAACGGGCCCTAGGGTGTCGTCAGGGCATAATTGATTATCCGATTACTTCGTACGTTATAAAATATTGTATGGAAGTCTCCAAGACCGAATCTCTTATCCGATCTAGTGGTTCAACCCATACTCATTTTTTTCTCCGGCTCGGTGAACATACCTCTTTAGCAATACTGGCAATATTTTGAACGGGCCTGGGTTGGCGTCATGGCATAATTATTGATCTGATTCTTTCGTATCTTTATAAAATATTGTATGGAAGTCTCCAAGACCGTATCTCTTATCCGATCTAGTGGTTCGACCCATACTTAGTTTTTTATTCGGCTCGGTGAACATACCCCTTTGCCAATAGTTGCAATATTTCGAACGGGCCCGGGGTGGCGTCAGGGCATAATTATTGATCTGATTCTTTCGTATCTTTATAAAATATTGTATGGAAGTCTCCAAGACCGAATCTCTTATCCGATTCAGTGGTTCGACCCATACTTAGTGTTTTCTCCGGCTCGGTGAACGTACCCCTTTGGCAATACTAGCAAAATTTTGAACGGGCCCCGGGGTGGCGTCAGGGCATAATTATTAGTCTGGTTCTTTCGTATCTTTATAAAATATTGTATGGAAGTCTCCAAGACCGAATCTCTTATCCGTTTCTGTGGTTCGACCCATACTGAGTTTTTTCTCTGACTCGGTGAACATACCCCTTTCGCAATACTGGCAAAATTTTGAACGGGCCCCGGGGTGGCGTCAAGGCATAAATATTTATCCGATTCTTTCTAATGTGTATAAAATATTGTATTTAAGTCTCCAAGACCGAATATCTGATCTGATTCAGTGGTTCGACTCATACTCAGTTTTTCTCCGGCTCGATGAACATACCCTTTTAGCAATACTGACAAAATTTTGAACGGGCACTAGGGTGGCGTTAGGACATAATTATTATTCGATTCTTTTGTATCTTTATAAAATATTGTTTGGAAGTCTCCAAAACCGAATCTCTTATCCGATTCAGTGGTTCGACCCATACTTAGTTTTTTCTCCGGCTCGGTGAACGTACCCCTTTGGCAATATTAGCGAAATTTCGAAAGGGCCCTGAGGTGGCGTCAGGGCATAATTATTTTAACATCCCAAAATTTCGAGTAATAATAATATTAAATTATTTCTTATGATAAACGAGTTTACTTGATTTGACAAAGAAATAATAAAATATACAAAGGAAGATAAGTAGGCTAATTAAAGGGAATTAAACATGGACTAAAAGGGAAAGATGAGCCTTAGGTCCATGGTTTAAGGGAGTATAAATACCCCTTAAACCCTAAATCTTTCCATTTCCATCCATTCTACACTCTTGCCTACACCTTAAAACACACACTTAAGCCTAATACACCTCCCTTAGCCGTCTGCCATTATCCAAACCATAAACCGATCATAGTAACCTTAACCCTTCGAGCTTACAAGTGAGCTAGCAAGTCCAAGATCGCGTATCAAGCTAGCTGCGACCATACAAACGCCTAAAGGTATGTTCTTTACGTTTAAAGGTTACGTTTTTGTGAACGGTTTGCCTTGAAACTTAACCCTAGAGTAGATCGGGTCTAGATGTTTCATAAAAATACAAATGTGATGATTTAAAATGAACTTAAGGAGCTTATGGCAGCATACGGTTCATAAATAAACCCTAGATCTAGCCTATAACGTTTTAAATCTATAAAGGTTTAAGCTTTATGCCTAAAACGGGTTGGATCTAGGTGAGGTATGAATATTAGGTGTAAAACGGTTAGGGAAAAAGGCAAAAAGGTGGTTAAAAGTCATGATATGGACTGTTAGCCGTTAACTGGACTAAGAAAGAATTAAAAAGATAGAAAAATGAGAACTGGAGGCATCAGACAAGGGTTTTCGATCAAACCAAGGTTCTCGGTCAACCAAGGTTTCCGGTCAACACGAGTTCTCGGTCAGACCATAGTTCTCGGTCAGGATGGGTTCTCGGTCATAGGCTGGGTTCTCTGCCAAGAGTTCTCGGCTGATCATTTCTCTATTGGGTTTTGGGCCTAAATCCAGTTGGGCCCAGGGACCCTAAAGGACAGTTGTAACATCCCGAAATTTTCAAAATAATATTAATTGTATTACTTAATAATAGTGGGAAAGTTTACTCGGGTTATCGGGAAATAAATAAATAGAGTAGGAGTTGGTATGGGTCGGGCTAGTGTTGGGTAATGGATATGGGTTATGGACTTGGGTTATGAAAGAAGGAAGGAGACTCCATGGGCTTAAGCCCATGATCCCTAAATATAAATACCATTAATCACCATTTAATCCTCATTCTCACATATTCCATACACCACCAAAACACACACAACACCATCTTATAACCCGAACCAAGATCCGAAGGCGAAAACCCGAGCTTGTTGGTGTTGGAACGTCGTGACGGACCAAAACAACATCAAGGCTTAACCGGGTTCGTAGTTCGACTCGTTCAAGGTACGTTTATAGTTAGAAATCGTTCGTATAGGTTCGGTTTGATTTGGGAAATCATAGATCTGTGTTAGTTTGTTATAAACGAACCTAAAACAACAAATATTACTGGAATTGATTAGCATTTGATAGGTTAATTGTTAACCTAAAAGAACCCGTAACCTATATGCCTAAATCGCACCCCTTAAACATCGATGTTAGGCCGATTTGATGGTTGGGGTTTGTAGCCGCTGGTCAGACGATTACGTGGATACCTAAATCGAGTTATTTGGTTAAGAAACGAAGATGATTAAGGACGAACAGTAGCTGCAGCCGACAACTTCGCCTGCAAGCTAAGTTCGCCTGATGAACTTCGCCTGCAAGCTAAGTTCGCCTGATGACAACTTCGCCTAAAAGCTAAGTTCGCCTGATGACAACTTCGCCTAAAAACCTAAGTTCGCCTGATGACAACTTCGCCTAAAAGCTAAGTTCGCCTGATGACAACTTCGCCTAAAAAGCTAAGTTCGCCTGATGACAACTTCGCCTAAAAGCTAAGTTCGCCTGATGACAACTTCGCCTAAAAGCTAAGTTCGCCTAAGGGTTAACTTCGCCTAAAGCTAAGTTCGCCTAAGGTTTAACTTCGCCTAAAGTCGAGTTCGATTAGAAAATAAATTATAAACGATAAGTAAAAGTAAGCTAATACTAGGCCACCAGATTAGATCAGGCGAGTATTGATACGTGTAACTTATACAGTCAGCCGAGCTCAGTTAAAGAAGGGATTTACAACTATCGGAGGAAGAAGCAGAGTTCAGGTGAGTTTCTAGCCCCATTTATGTGTTATGTTTTCGGGGCTGTGTGCATACTCGATGTGTTGTTAATACATTTATCCTAAGTGATAAGTGTATGCCATATGTGATATATGTGATGGATATGAATGATTGCTTGTCGGTACGCGAACGATCTTCGGATATTGCGCGTACTGTCAGGTTAAAAATAAATGTACGAATATTATATATCGAAGATGTATGAACATTACAAATGAATACTTGTCGGGGCGTGAACGATCTTCGGATATTGCACGTATCGACAAGGGGTATGGTTGTTAAATGAATGACGTAAAGAACGCCTAGAGTGTTCTTATGCTATAATGTAATTATTGTATATGTGAAGTATGTGTATACAGGTACGCGAATGGTATGTGAGTTCTACGTTCGACATAGTAAGTTAGGATGGCAAATCCCTCTAGCTTCTGTCGGACATAGACTCGGCTGGTGGTGGCGTAGTTAAGGACTGCGGGCCTTATACGTAACCTAGATGATAGATGTAAACGTAGATAGGAACGGTGGGCCTTATACGTGTTACAGATAATAGACGACAACGTAGTTAAGGACTGTGGACCTTATACGTGTTATAGATAGGCATCAGCATAGGAAAGGACTGCGGACCTTATACGTGCTGTATTTGTAGCATAGGGGAGGATTTCGGACCTCGTACGTGCTATGAATTAGGTTGCAACATAGGGAAGGACTGTGGACCTTGTACGTGTTGTGGATGTAGGATGGTATAGGGAAGGACTGCGGACCTTGCACGTGCCATGAATGGTGAACATAGGTAAGGACTGCGGACCTTTTACGTGTTCACGACCTTGAGTACAGGTATAGAACGCGGACTATGAACGTACTCTCGGTAGACTGAGGTTAGTGATTGTAGATATGTATGTATGTATGGTAGTAAGTATGTATGTAGAACAGAAGGGTAACTAGTTAGGTATGGATATGTATCTTCGGCTATGTATGTATGTGTATGTATTGTATGGCGTCCGATTAACTGGAACTCACTCAGCGTAGCTGACTTTTAGTATGCACGCAGGTGAGTAGAATGAGACAAATAGCTTGAGCGGGCACATGGTGGGCGATTAAGAGACTGGCATCTGAAGACTCAAGATGTTTTAATGTAATTGACATTTATTTTGGAAGACAAGAATGTTTAATTAAGGCAAGTTTTGGATTGCTGTAACGTTTCATGAAAGTTTTTATATTCCGCGAAAGTTTTAATGAACTCTGATTTGTAAGAACTGTGTTTATGAGTAAATCCGACGCTAAAGTAGGGCTACCGGGTTCGGGGCCTTACAACAGTCGGGCTAAGCCTATATCTAATATAAAGCAAACTGGTTTATTATCTTAGGCTTAGCAAATAAGCCCCTAGAACCCCACTGCCAGGGGCGTTGCCCCCGGACCCTGTTCGTTGAGGGCAATAATTAAACTAGAAACACGATCTGGGTAGTGATAGTTAAATTGATACGTGTAATTGTTATACACTTAGTCGTGCACAACTCAAGAAATGGATAACCATAAACGGTGAACGTAACCGCATTCAGGTGAGTTTCTAGCCCCATTTCCTTGTTATGTTTTTGGGGCTGTGTGCATACTCGATGTGTTTAGTTAATACACTTACCTTAAGTGGTAAGTGTATGCCTATTATGATATATGTAAGAATGGTGAATGCCTGTCGGTACGTAAATGATCTTCGGATATTGCACGTAATGTCATGTGATATCTTGAGGTTGTGATTGCTTATATATGTGTATGTATGATGTATATATGTTATAGGTTATGAGTATGTAAAGGAAATTTATGAAAGTATGAAAGAAAAAAAAAGTATGAAACGAGGAATTGACGGTTAAGGGTGGCAGACCCTAATAATATCTGTGAAGGAGGGTGACATACCCAAATAATATCTGTGAAGGAGGGTGGCAGACCCTAATAATATCTGTGAAGGAGGGTGGCAGACCCAAATAATATCTGTGAATGAGGGTGGCAGACCCTAATAATATCTGTGAAGAAGGGTGGCAGACCCTAATAATATCTGTGAGGTTATAGGGCGAAAGACTCTTTAAAACGTAGAAGTATGTATGTAAAGTAAGATAAAATTTGAAAGTAATAAAGAAAGAAAGTATGAAAGTAAGAACAAAGGTATATACTTACGTATGTACTAAAGAAAGTAAAAGAGGTTAAGCATGTAATATAAGAACGTATTGTATGTTACTTGTATTAACTAGAACTCACTCAGCGTAGCTGACTTTTAGTATGCACGCATGTGAGTAGAATGAGGCAGCTCGCTTGAGGGAAACACGTGGCATTTAATAAGGGACTGGCATCGCAAGACTCACGACGTTTATTAGTTATGCTTTAAAGACAATATGTTATTTAAGACAAATTATGGATTGATGTGTAATGTTTTATGAAAGTTTTATTTTCCGCGAATGTTTTTATTAACTCTGATTATTAGAACTATGTGAATGAGTAAATCCAACGTCCAAATGTGAGGCAAACTATCAAAAGGAATACGCCAGTGGATGTCTCTGAAAGGATGATGAAGAAGCATTTTGAAAGGAGGATCTTTAGACGGTTATTATCCTCATTTGAGATATAAGCATGTTTTTGAAGATGAAAATTTGACATTAAATCAAGAAAAAGTCGACCTTCCAAATATGGGGTTGTTGACGAGGATAGACCGGTAATTTAAGAAGATTATGATAAGATGAAATGTCACGCCGTTTAACGAAATACCACATAAGATTTGCCTTATGACTAGCTAGATTGGGAAAATCAGGGCCTGATCCTGACCCATTAAATGAAACTGATGAAAAAAACCGTAAAGTTGAAAGTGATACAATCACACGATCGGTTTGACATGCTTGCCTTACAAAATAATGAGTTGTTAAACGGATCTTGGATGGAAAGAATCATGTGGAACCCACAACAATCTGTTCTGAAACCGAAACCACTTATTGATCTTCAAAATTTTGGATAATAAAGATGCTGGAGCCATGATCACAACTTGGTTTGATGATTCACCTGGTGGTCGTGATTCATTGGAGCTACATAGTGGTTATGGTGGTCAATCTGTCAAAGAAAGGCTAATAATTACAAGTTCGGTTAGTCACGTCTTTTCAAATAATATTTTGGTAGATTTGTAAAGTTTTGATCTTTGATCTTAGCCTATGAAGATAATAATGTACTCGGGAAAAGAGCTTGAAGATGAAGAGTCTATTGTAGAGCTAGATATTTGACCGATTTCTCTACTGCGTCTTGTACGTACACGAATACATTTGCATGCCTCGTAATCAACGCCCATGAGTATCATAAGTCATTTGGTCGCGACGAGTAGATTATAAAACATTTCGAAACGCATCGAACTGGGTTAGTTTAACAAACTATTTAACCCCGACGAGTTTTTTGTTTGTGAAATGCATCGAACTGGGTTAGTTTTACAAAATACAAGCTGGAAAGGTTAGTTTGAAAGCTCAATTAATCGTTACGAGTAGATCTTGGTCAACGACTAGTGTTTCCGGTTTACATTCTCAATACGAGTAGTTTATTAATGGTCGACTCGTCGCGACTAACTTAACCTTATAATCCACTAGTGGCGACTCGTTTTAGCGGTAATTCGATATATTTTAAAATATTTAAAAATATATAAAATATTATTTAACCCTTATTTTTATGTTATTTAAAAAAAATATTAGTCGCCATCTTTATATGTGATTCCTTATTTTTATGTCATTTTAAAAAAAAAAAATATATTATGTCATGTAATTTTTTTTAGTATTTCCTTATTTTTATATCATCTTTTATAAAAACATTATCATGTCATGTCCTCTACTTTTTGTGATCCTTATTTTTATGTTATTTTTTATAATAACGGATTACAAAAATTAGGGACATGGCACACAAAATTTTATAAATCAGTGTCCCGATTTTGGCAACCACTGTTGATGATAGGGATACATACCCCCACCCCACCCCACCCCCACCCCCACCCCCACCAAAGTTGTAAGCAGTACGTATTGCCTTTATATTGTCTTACACCACATATTCTTGAGTGACACATGTTAGATTTTATTATAATATGTGATATTGATTGAATGAACGTAAACAGCGAAAGTGATTCCTGAGAAATTGGTTGCTTATAAACTTAGTTTTGGTGAAGCAGATGACCCGCATTATGCATATATGATTTGGTGGGTGGGGGGGGGGGGGGTAGACCGGTATTCCCTTTTAGCTTCCCGTTCCATGTTTCATACTATTTGCTGAGTTATTTTTTTAATTTTATTTAAATAGTTAAATTTAAATAATCAAGTGTCATAAATCATAATGCATGTCGTGGTCGAAATGTATCCATGCGTGGTGCAATTTCTAAGTGATCATGACCGGTAGTAATGTTAAGGAACTTTTTTTACTAATAGTGTAGAGATCCTATTAAATTGTCAATGTAATGTGTGTTGTAGGATGCTTTATGTCCATGACATCAATTTTTATCGTATATAAATTGAAAAACCCATATGATATAAGACCATCTCCATTAATGCAAGAGAAAAATATGGCCCTTATTTGCCTTTGATGACGTGGATTCATGACATGGATGAGAGAGAGTGAAAGAAGCCCTTAGCTAAAGGCATGAAAAAGAAGAAGAAAAATGTGTTTTGTGAGAGAATATGGAGACCTACATGTTAGATGTTTGTTGTAAAAGAATAAGAAAAATGTTGGACATATAAGGTGTCATGGTGAATGTAAAAAGGACTTAAAGGAAGACCCTTTGCAATGTGGATGGTCTAAGCCATCGAGGTCAAACCTGACAGGGTACATCGTGTATGGTTTGTCACATATGTATTTATATATCATTAATACATAATTGGCATGGTATATTCAACCATTTTCATAGAAAAAAAAGATTAATATTTTATACGAAATACTGATTCTAAGTCAAATACTACAATTTACACATTTATAAAATAGGGTTCGATTTTTGTTTATAGTCAAAATAACTTAATCCGAATCCAAAATTAAAAATAAAACGGATACATAACTGAAAAAATTAATATTAATATTATGAACTTTAACAGTTCTTACCACATTAAGTCAAATTAATACCTAATTAATAAATACACATAAATCATTTTATTAATTGTGATATATTACACATTCATGTCAATATTAATATTATTAAAATTTTCAAAATTTGGGGTGTAACCATCTATTACTTTATTTCCTTTCGACATTTAAGTTAGAATAATTAATACCTAATTAATAGTAATACATAAACCATTTTTTTAATTATCTATACTATATATAAAGCATGAGTGAGTGACCTTTTAATTATTAAGACTGTCCGGTGTGGATCTCGATTTGCCGCCCAACTGCTGACATGGCAAGCGGTGTCGGCGGCAAACACCACTCTGGTGTAGTCGGTGCCGCTCAACGACAAAATTATTGTTGATATTTCACCGCCCGTTTCCCCTTCGGCAAAGTTATTGTTGTTGTTGAACTTTTTTTCTTTCTTTTTATTTTAGTAAACTAGAGCTTGAGTTTGGTGAATGGTGAGCTGCAAGAGTTGTTTTATATTTTGAGAAGAAGGAAGAAGAAGATGAGAAAGAAAGGTTGCAGATAGAGAGAGAATGATGAGTTAGAGCATTCTCATCCACACACCCTATCCCTAAACCAAAAATTACACTAAAACTCATTACAATTTCTCTCTCTATTTCAATTAAATAATACTTTTTATACCTTTTATCATTATCTATTCTCTTTCCTTCACTCACAACCACTTTCAAAATATATTAAAAAATTATAGAGGATGAACAGTAACTTTTCAAATATATAGAAAAATCACTATTTTTTCTAAAATATAAAAACTCTTTACTCACAACACCCTGAATCACTCTCTAAATTATAAAAACGCCCCTCACTTAAAATGAGGGGTTGGATGAGAATGCTCTTAGGTGGTGTTATGTTATTTATTTTTTTATATTTTTCGTTGAATTGTATCTATTCATATTAATATAATATGTAATCTATTTAATATTTTAAATGTATATATATTTAATATAATTTATTAAATATGATGTTTTTAGTTTAACTTATTAAATACAATGTTTTTAAATAAACCAAAATATTTTGTGTTTTTATTGTATTTATAGTATAACTTTAAAAGTAAAATTAAATTATATTAAATTTGTCTTAAACTTAGTTTTATATATATATATATATATATATATATATATATATATATGATGGTTCAAGAGAGAAATCATTTTATTGCAAGATGTCCATCTGGACCATTGGTTTTATCTAATCAATGGTAGATACGTATAATGACAATATGTAATAAATAAGAAACTCGTTTAGAATGTAATTAATATAAAAAGGGTACCTTGGTCATTTATATGTGGGCATTAAAAAGATCAAACGTCTATTTACTAAAGTCAATCTCTTATTTATATCTAAAAATATTCTCTAATACAAATCCTTCCTAAAATTGTCTTTTATTAATATCTACCAACTAGGAAAGTAATTTTTTAAAATCATTTGTTAATTGAAAAGTTCAATTCTCAAGAATTTAAGAAGGCAAATTATTTGATGGGTGGGTGAAATCGTATAGTTTTTGTTAGTGTTGTTGTATTTCGTACACTATATATTTTTTTCTCTAACGTTATACAAAAGTTCATACACTTCACATTTTACCTACACCGCACTATATTTCTTGGCATCATACTCATATATTCATTTACTACACAATATTTCCCTACACAATATTTTCTTTCGTCGTTGCGTCGCACACACCTATGCCTCACAAAAGTTCATACATCACACACCTTTTTCACAACAGTATACAATATTCCCTACATTCCACACGTCTTACCTACACTACATACAAATTGTCTATACACATTATTGTGTGTCATACATTCATACACTACACCATATTTATTTTCATCGTATATTCCTGCACTACTTCGTCTATCTTGAAAAAAGGTATTTTCACATATCTAGGGATATGAACAGTATTATTGTTAGTGCTGATGTGTAAGTTATTATGTAGGGATAACATGATAAAGGTTACTTATTTGTTTATTTATATGTATAATGTTATTTTGTGTAGGAACTTTGATTAGTTAATGAGTAGAAATAGTAATTAGTGTAGGGCGTTATTGACTACTAACATAGGGATAAATACATGGTGTTGACTACCCAAATAATTTCTTATTACTATTATTATTATTATTATGATTAATTTCTTCTTTTTTAGTGTAGGTTGTTAACTACTAATGTAGGGATAAATATTTCGTATGCTAATAAAAAGTAAATTATTTCTTATCTGTTTATTTAAATGTGTTATGTAATTTTGTGTAGGAACTGTAATTTGTTAATGACAAGGAATAGTAATTAGTGTATGTTGTTGACTAATAATGTAGGAATAAACATAGGATATTGACTACCAAAATAATTAACATGGGATGATCTGCTTACTAGAATATTCATATTTGATTTCTATGATAATATATTGGTTGATCTTGGTTGGTGTTTTTTTTAAAGATTTGAACGTAGGATGAGGATATACTAGATGATGAAGTGGCATGATAATAAAGAAGTTGATATATTTAAGTTAACTAAAAATACAAAGTTCTAAAAAAAAGGTAAAAAGAGTAAAATAAAAAGCTGATAAGGTGTTATACGATTTATATTAAAATATTTATAATATAAATCGTAAGTTTAAAATTTTCAAATTTAAATAAAATATTAACATATTAATAAGAAATTAGAAACTTCTAAACATTTAATAGTTACCAAATATAAAAATTTCACATCTTTACCATTATACCCATGTATTTAATTAAAAGTAAAAAAGAAAAGAAAAAATATGATTGGTTGATATGATTTCTCGCATTTCTCGCAATAAAATGACTTCTCTCATGAACTTAATCATATATATATATTATTTGAAAAAGTAAGGAAGTGGTAAATTGGTAACCATTTCAATGATATTATGGAAGATAGTGGAATGAAGTGAATTGTGATGTGGCGCTGACGTGACACTGTGAAATGGGAGGTAAAATGGCATGTATATCTTATAGCCTAAGAGGTACCAAACTTGTTGCTTTTAGTACAAACTATAATGCTTATTATTAAGACATTTTATGGGCAATTTTGTATTTTGACAATTTTACCTTTTAGCATAACCAAAATCATGTTACTGTTTATTTTTAATTTATTAAAAAATAATTACAAGTTTGGTCCTTTAACTTTAATCACATTTTGTTAATTTATATAATAGTTACATATATACCCCTTATTTTAAACCAACTACCACGACGACGTTTAAATGTTTATAACTTTTTCACACGCTAATACTTTTTAAAAAACATTATACCATAAAAACGAGTATTTTATTCTCTTTAATTTGAGTATGATATTGCTAACCTTTTTTCATTTTAAAACTTAACGTGTAACGTGATTACCATTAAATACCGTCAAACGAATAGGGCGGTTTCGGCCGTTCTAGTCATCGGTTTAAAAGGTTAAGGTTGGAGTAAGTCGATACAAAAAGGTTAATTTGGTTTGGGTCGGGACGGGTTTGGGTTGAAAGGGGTCACGTCATAATGAATTTCGGTATGAACATTGTCAAGCAAAACGGGTTGTGGGTCAAGACGAGTTCAATGTAGTGTTACGTGCGCACCAACACCTGACTGAGCATGCATAGTCGTTGTGACGTGCTTACTAATACTGGTTAAGATTCTAATGCCGCAATACGAGCATACTATCGTCGGTTACGCGCGTACTATTGTTAAGTCACGCATATACAGAAGCGTACAACCCCGCTGCATTGCGCGGGCACACAGCTAGTAATATATTACACATTAATATAAAATTTTTCAGAATTAGGTGTGTTACCACACTATAAATACTAAACAATTATTCAATAAAACTCATCCCTATTTTGTTTTTGAATATTGTTCACTTTCTAGCTACATCATAATGAAGTTTCTGTGTTTTAGTTATTGTCATTTCAATGTTGATATACGTGACAACTGCTTGTGATATAAAGAATGTTAGTCTATGTTGTGGCTTGCCTCGGTCCCCACAATGTTGTGATCTTTTGGAGAAGGAGATAAAGGTTCGAGGTTATACGTGTTTCGAGTACTATTCGTTGTTCTGTCCTACGTTTTATTTTTCAGTTAACAATTGTCATTTGTTGGCAATAAAGAGCTAGACTTCTTGTTTTATTTAAAAAAACGGTTACTTTTACATATGTAATTGAAGAAACACTAACCGGACCCCTGACAGATTACTGGTAACCTGGGGGTTAGATAGATGTTTCCCACGAGGGGTTAGACCCTTGGAAGATGGTTCTTCTGATTACCTGCAAAACAGACACCGTGAGCTCGTCACTGAGAAGGGGGGGGGGTTCCTCCTTGTGACCACCCTCCGGCGTGAGAATCAGACTAGATTGCTCTTTAAATATAAAAGTATATTAAGATATTGCTAGAGCAGATATCAGGTATATTATGATGATATAAGATAATATAATGTGTTCAGATGATCATACCATTTGGGGTATTTATAGCCGAAGGTAGGTTTCCAAGGAGGTATGGCCGGCTGCAACAGTGTTCCTGTTCATCAACAGTAGCCTACGCACGTGCCCTGCTGGTAGTTGGTGGGTAGGCAGTGGCTGATAGTGACCAGGCCTGCTGTGTACTATTCCCTTTCCACCAACTGCCGGCTACGCACGTGGTATGACAGTAGTTGGTGAGTAGGCAGCGGCTAATAGTGATACAGTACAGGAGCATGCTGCTCGCCATACTGTATCAGTGAGCTGTCGTATCTCTGATCAGATCTTTCGCCCATACCTCGTCAGGTACAGTAAAAGATCCTTCAGTATACGGACTGGCTTATTTGGGCGGGAGTATTCCCCCTCCCGCCTCTGTGCGGGATTGCTCCCGGCTTGGCTCATTCCTTCAGGTGACACTGAATGATCGAGAGCTAAGTGCCTTGTGCGTGTAGCCATGCTGCGCGGGTGGCCTTCCCTAATGGCTTGTATCCGAGGCTGCGGGGACAGGCGGAGTCCTTCACCATTGGGAGGCATTTCCTGCGGGACCAGCTTGCGTACTGCGCGTAAGGACGTCACGTCTCTGAGCATGGTTGGTCCTGCGGATCCAGTTGGTCTCTGCGCAGACGTCCCTGTTTAAGGTGAGTCTTGCGGGTCCAACTGGGCTCTGCTGGGACCTACCTCTTCAAGTCCCCCCAGTCCAATGTTCTTCTCATGAGTGTTTAATAAAGTGAGGTGAACTTTTGGACTTGAGCAAAGGGTTTTGAAAAGGGTTTTGTAAGGTTTTCCATGGGGATTCTTTCCGCGGAAGTCCTTGTCACTTGCAGAAATGCCCGAGTTTCCTGCTTGGTCTTTGGGTATGATGCGGGTAGGTCTGTAACCTCCTCGCAAGTCAGGAGCATTGAGTCCCAGTTGTATGGATTTTCCATGAGGTTTTGGTAGTTTTGAACATAGTGATCAATTATGTTAAGACCACCAATTCCATCCTGGAGCTTCAAACAACGTAGTTCTCGACGTTCCCGCTATGCGGGGATGTTATTTCCGTTTCCGCAAGCATTGCCCAGAAGATCCTTCTTGGTTTCAATTCCTAGCGGAGCGCTAGGTATGTGAAGGGTTCTGCCTTAACACTGTACCTGCGCTCGTCTTACGGTTACTTTACTTCCAAGGTATTCCTGGCGTCAATTCCCTGCGGGTGCTAGGTATGTGAAGGGTTTTGCCTGAACACTGTACCCGCAGCCGTCTTATAGTTACTTGGTTGCCGAGGTACTTGGCTTCAATTCTCTGCGGGTGCTCGGTATGTGAAGGGTTTTGCCTTTACACTGTACCCGCATCCGTCTTACGGTTACTTGTTTGCCAAGGTTTATTTGGCTTCAATTCCCTGCGGGTGCTAGGTATGTGAAGGGTTTTGCCTTTACACTGTACCCGCATCCGTCTTACGGTTACTTGTTTGCCAAGGTTTATTTGGCTTCAATTCCCTGCGGGTGCTAGGTATGTGAAGGGTTTTGCCTTTACACTGTACCCGCATCCGTCTTACGGTTACTTGTTTGCCAAGGTTTATTTGGCTTCAATTCCCTGCGGGTGCTAGGTATGTGAAGGGTTTTGCCTTTACACTGTACCCGCATCCGTCTTACGGTTACTTGTTTGCCAAGGGGTAAAGGGGTATTTTCCCGCTTACTTTTTAATATTTTCGAATTTTGAATTTTGAAATTCGAAGAGTTGGTGAAAAGATAAGAACAGTCCAAACCTCTGAAACGTCGTGCGACGGTTTCTTCTGACTGTCAGGACGTGCAGGAAGTTATGGTGACGTGACAGAACATGGTCATTCCAGTCGCTTTTTCTGGCGCGTGGGCACGATTTTTCGGGCGCGTGGCCGCGAAATTACTGGCACGCGTCCTGTCAACAGCTGTTGCCAGCTTGCTTTTTGCCACGTGTCATAGTTTTATTGCACCTTCGATTTCTCTCTCCTCCGCATTAAATTCACCGCATTAATTGCGATTACTATATAAAGGGGGAGAGGGTTATTTGTAATCCATACTTTTCACTCTTCTCTTCATCTTTAAGGCGATTTCCGGCGAATACTCCTTTATTCAATCGAGCATTCTCTCGAAATCGTTCTCTTCTTTCTCTGCAAGATGTCTTCTCGTGATGCTGAAGCTATAGCTGACGACAGGAGTACTGCTGGCGAGTGCCAGTGTGCTCTGCCCGGCGATCAGTACCGGTATGTTGTCAGGAAGTTCATGCTCGATCATCTCGAGCCTGAGTTTCCTGACTCCCACCAGACCGTGTACGATGCCCCCAGAGGCAAGATCGGGGTTTATGCTGCATTTTTTGTCTATGGGAATCTTAGATTCCCATTGACAAAATTTGTTTACCGTGTCCTTGAGAGGCACGGTGTTCATTTGACCGAGCTGCACCCCATGGCGATCGCCAAGATTCGCCATTTTGAGTGGGTGTGCCGGATTTTGGGCATCGAGCCCCATGTGGACCGCCTGATGACCTTCTATACCTGGAGGTGCATCCAGGGGTGGTACACCCTGACGACCCGTATTAAGGGTCTGAAGATTTGCGACACCGAGCGCAGTCTTCGCGCGTGGAAGCAGGAATTCTTCTACATTTCTGCCCGCGCCATCCCCCTTGCCATGAAGTTTAAAAATGGCCAAGCGATACCGAGCCTTTACGCCCCCAATTACCAGGAGGCGGAATGGTTTTCGAAGATATCCCGGGTCCAATCTCCGGTTTACCGGTTTGCGGAGTCCGGGATGGTCATGTTAGGGATGAGCCGGGTGTGGAAGAATGCGTCTCAGGTTCCCATCCTTCTCGAATATGGTTTGAACTCTATTCCCTATGGTATGTCTTGTCTTTCTTTTTGATACAAGTTTGTCTTCTAACTGTTTCTTTTCTTTCAGAGGGAAATGATTTGGAGTCGCTTCTATACCCGCGGGAAACCGACGGTCCCGCGCGGATGGGTACTCGTGCTCTGGACGAGGGCGAGTTGCCCATCCTGGAGCAAACGGCGGATCGGTTTGTGGAGGTCTATCCGCTGGGCCACGAGATCCTGAGCCACCGGCGGCCAGGTAAGGCGATATTCTTTCCTCAATCCCTCAATGCTGTACCCGCTGCTGGAATTAACGACCTGTCTTCTGAGGAATCCTCAGATGCTCCTCCGTTGGTGCGGAAGAAGAGGGTTGTCGGCGGGAAAGGGAAGGAGAAGGCCTCCACAGCTGATCCGGTGATTCTATCTGACTCCGAGTCAGATAATGAAGAGGTGGCGGGGAACCCCGGTGGTGAGGAGACCACTGCTCCGGAGGCTACGACTGTTACCTCCGGAGATCCAGCGACGACGACGGTGATCGGTACCAAGAGGCCGGCTCCATCGGGTTCCTCCCCGCCCGTCCGTACGTTCAGGGTCAAGAAAACCCGTAAGTACAATCATAGTTTATTTTTTTGTAGATTTATCACTATAAATTTATCTAACACTTTCTTCTTTGTGCAGGCGTGGATGTTGACGCATTCCGGGGTGAAGCGCAGAGGAGTACCCTTCCGCCAATGACGGTAGGCTTGGTCAGCCTACCTGAGGCGTCGACCCAGGTGACCGCGCCTGCTTCCGCTGGTTCAGTTGCTCCTGAGCAGACTGTTCCAGCTGAGATGACGTCACCGCCGGCCGTGAGTGCGATTTTTACAGCATCCTTCACAGAACCGGCGGTTACTGCTGCTGCTGACTACGAGGCGGCGACCACGGCGGCGACCACAACGGCAACCACGGCGGCTGCCACCATGCCCGCGCCACCGGCACCGATGGCCGGACCATCAGGTACGCGCAGGGCTTCCCGCCGATCTTTGCCACCTTCCCGTCTGCCTGACCTGTTGGATGGATTTCCTTTAGGTTCAGGTGATGGGTTTGGCGGCTATCGGCCTGTCATTGACCCTACAGGTGCGTGGGGTTCCTTTCTTTTTCCCTTGTTTTTTATCATCTTTTCCTTACTGCCTTTGTCTCTTTTGCAGTGTCGGATTCCAATGAAGTGTATGTTCCGCGATGGAACATACGCCGAGGAACAACCCTTCGTACCCCTGTGGAGTGCGTGGACTGGGCTCGCCACGCTGCTCCTCATGGTGCGTTGGGGGAAGCCATGGCTAGCTACCAGGAGGGTAGGCTAACCAATGAGCTTCGGGTTCTCCAGGCCCGGATGCAGCCGCGCGTCGAGCTGCTTTGTCGTGAAAATGACAAGTTGAAAGCAGCTCGCGCCAAGGACATATCTGAGGCGCGTGCTCTTCGGGAGGAGAACCAACAGCTGGCGGCAGCTGCCGCCGACAAGGAGAAGGCCTTCAAGGCCCTCGAGGTTGAAGTTCAGGCGCGACTCGAGGCCCGCTCCAAGGCTGCCCAAGCTGTGAATGAACAGCTTCGGCTGGCCAGGGAGACTGCGCGAAACGCAACCGAGAGGGCTGCCAAGGCTGAAGCCGTTGCTGAGCCTTTGCGTGTGGAGAATGAGGAGCTCAAGGCCAAATTAGAGGCTCTCCAACGCGCTCATGATGCCTTGGCAATGGAAGATGCCAAGAAACTCCAGGAAATCCTGGACCAGAGGGGGGTGCTTGATCACACCGAGCGGAAGCTTAAGGGCGTCGAAGAGGCTGCCGCAAAGGAAGTTTTACTTGCCAACCTTAACAAGAGCGAAGCCGAACGCGCCCATAACGAAGCTCAAGCTGCCCTCCAATGGCTTCTTCGAGAAGCGTTGCCTCAGGTATGTTTAGTTTTATCTTCACGCTTTTCTTTTGTAAGAAAAGGTTCTAATACTTGATTTCTTTGTAGGTTGTGCGTCGGGTCTTTTCAGAGACCTCTTACGATGATGCTATGACCGCAGCCCTCAACGCTTCTCATGAGGATGGGGAAAAGGCCGGCTTCCTGCTTGGTCTAGGGTTTGTTGAGAAAGGCGTCCTGCCTTCCAACTTCCCTTTGTTCGATGTGGATACCGAAGCCATTTATGACCAAGCATTGAACCAATACGCCGCCTTCCCGCATCCAGTGGTGGAAAAGGTGGACGAAGTAGCTGCTGCTGATGATGGGTTAGCTGTCCTCAAAGCGTTCCTCGAACCACCCCGTTCTTCTGACGGAGCGGGTCCAAGTGGAAGCGGCCCTGAAGCTTGATCCTGAAGATCCCTTCCCATTGCTAAGATAGACTTGTATAGTTTTATTCTTTTAGGCGGGTAGTTACCCGGCCATTCTTGTAATATATTCTTGAAATATTAATCTTTTTGCGTATAAGATTGTTATTTCCTTCTTTGGGTTCCTTGCTTTATAAACTTTTGACTTGCATACTTAGTTTAAATTAGCAATTTTCCAAGTGTTTAGAATAAGAACCTTTGAACGTGGTTGATAATGGGTTAAAGTTTCGCTTCCTCCTTCGTGATTGTGCGGGTAGAACCGTCACTTGCACTTGGTAGGATGGCTAAACTTTAACCTTCATCTGACCTGCGTGTAGGTTTTCCTTTTCGAAATTTCTAAGGCATTAAGATAAGTTAACCTTTGAACGTGGTTGATAATGGATTAAAGTTTTCGCTTCCTCTTTCGTGATTGTGCGGGTAAAACCGTCACTTGCACTTAGTAGGATGGCAAAACTTTACCCTTATCTGACCTGCGTGTAGGTTTTCCTCACCTTTTGAGGATAAGTTAACCTTTGAACGTGGTTGATAACAGGAAGTCTTGCTTCCTCTTTCGTGATTGTGCGGGTAGAACCGTCACTTGCACTTAGTAGGATGGCAAAACTTTACCCTTATCTGACCTGCGTGTAGGTTTTCCTCACCTTTTGAGGATAAGTTAACCTTTGAACGTGGTTGATAACAGGAAGTCTTGCTTCCTCTTTCGTGATTGTGCGGGTAGAACCGTCACTTGCACTTAGTAGGATGGCAAAACTTTACCCTTATCTGACCTGCGTGTAGGTTTTCCTCACCTTTTGAGGATAAGTTAACATTTGAACGTGGTTGATAACAGGAAGTCTTGCTTCCTCTTTCGTGATTGTGCGGGTAGAACCGTCACTTGCACTTAGTAGGTTGGCAAAACTTTACCCTTATCTGACCTGCGTGTAGGTTTTCCTTATCCTTTTTAAGAATTTTGTTTTGAACCGTTCGACGCGCGGTTGTCGATAGGTTAGTGTTCGGTTTCCTTTCATGATTCATGCGGATAGACCGGCACTTTCATTTAATGGGATAATTGAACTCTTCCCTTCAACTGACCTGCGTGAAGGTTTGTCAAGTTATTGGGTTCGTGCGGGTAGGACCGCCTTCCCACGCAACGACTTCACGTAATGTGAACGCCGTCACCAGTGTTGCATAGTTTAACCGTTCGACGCGCGGTTGTTGATAGGTTATTATTCAGTTTCCTTTAATGATTCATGCGGATAGACCGGCACTTTCATTTTTGGGTGCTGAACTTTTTCCCAAACTGACCTGCGTGAAGGTTTGTCACGTTATTGGGTTCGTGCGGGTAGGACCGCCTTCCCATGCAATGACTTCACGTAATTATGCGGTGAAAACCGGCATATTAGTGTTCAGAAAAGTATAAATGTAAAATCATCAGCTTCGATGTTCTTAAAGAGAATCATTTCCATTAGAAGTGGCTCTTGGCCTTTTCTTTACAAATTGGAATTGATTTACATGCAGACTGTGTAAATGAGCTCCCTTCCATGTTGTTGGGATGGGAGTGCCATCGAGCCGATACGCACCTGGTTCGGGATCTCGTTCTTTACGCAGCATGTAGTCTCGATATTGAAGCCGGAATTGATTCGTGTTTTCCCCAGCTGGGGTTCTACACGCATCTGCCTGCTCAGCCTTTATTGCGCCACGAGGTGCGCGAGCGTCCCATCTCTGACAAATGCTTCGACCATGTCTTTTACGTCTGTGCATTCTTCAGTGTTGTGGCCTTTAGTCTTGTGAAAGTCACAGTATTTGCTCCGATCAGCATCGTGACGATGTCGGATTATTGGAGGC
The DNA here is from genome assembly GCF_021521415.1 of Bidens hawaiensis. NCBI lineage: Eukaryota > Viridiplantae > Streptophyta > Magnoliopsida > Asterales > Asteraceae > Bidens > Bidens hawaiensis. Next base: position 143,084 of record NW_027495827.1, on the reverse strand, counting down.
TTTGGCCACGGGAGCTGTTCAGTGGCGAATATCTCAGTGACGCTTTTGCTGAGTGGCGTCCATCTGGAGTTCCGGTGCGGCTGTGCATTATCCCTTCCGCCCAATCGATGTTGCAAGCCGGATGAGGTGTCAAAGTTTACCCTTGACTGCCAAATGCCTTGCTTCCGTTTTTTATTTAGTCGGGCGGAGAGGACGTTGTCTTCTCTCGTCTTCTGAGTGTAGAGGTTTGTGCTCTGTGGGAGATCTCTACCCAGTTGCTTCTCCGTTTCCGCATAGCGTTTTGCTGCTGTCATGATGGCATCCCATGTGGATGGCATGCCATCTTTACCCGTTAGGGTGCGGATGAGCTCTGGGTCGTGCGCGCCCTGGATGAAGGCAGCGCGAACAAGATCTTCGCTGATATTGCCCAAACTTAGCTTCTTTGAGTTGAAGCGAGTGATGAAGTTTGGCAGAGATTCATCTTCTTCTCGTATGCATTTGAGGATTGTCCATTGCTCCTCGGTATACTTCCGTTGCTGGCTGAAGTGTTGGCTAAACTTCTGCTGGAAGTCTGCCCAGTCGTAGATGTGGTTGACCGGTAGACGATCAAACCAAGCTCTAGCAGCCCCAACAAGCGTCATTTGGAACATGTAGCACCACGTGGGTTCCGTCCAATTGCTGACGGTTGCCCCCGCTATGAACCTGTTCAAATGATCGTCTGGATCAGATATACCGTCATACGTGCCTATGTTAGGCATCTGTTTGGCACTCCTTGGGGCAATTGCTTCCGCAATGTCCCGTGCAAATTTGGACGTTCCCGCATTTGCTACGTTTGGTCTGAACGTTTTGGAGAAGTCTCGTGGACTTCCACCTGTGCTTTTTGGTTTGAAGGCTTGTCCAAAATGCCTTTTCGGTTGGGATTCCATTTCCTTACGCTTCCCTTTTGCCTTATGGCGAGGGTTCGCGTCGGAGTCGGATTCCTCCGAGTCATCCTCCCAGTATTCGAGTTCGTCGGCCTGTTGTACGGAACGCAAGCGTTCGTCCAACTCAGCCTGGAATTCTTTTTGTCGTGCCTCCGCCCATGCCTTAACTTCATCGAGAGTTTGGCGGGGGAGTCTTCGTTTCTCAAGCTGGGTATCAGTGGATCCCAGTAGGCGATCATTTACTGCACTTGCCCCAGCTTGAGTAACTGGGGTAGTGTTCGTAAAATTTACTTCACTTGCCCCGGCTTGGGTAACCGGGGTAGTGTTTGTAAAAACTGTGTTACCGGTATTCACCCCAGTAACTGGGGTTGTGATTACCGGAATTTCTCTAACCATCTTTGTAGAAGTTTGAAAAAACTGGAGAAAAATAAAGTTCTAGCTTGTCCCACGGATGGCGCCAATGAAGAAACACTAACCGGACCCCTGACAGATTACTGGTAACCTGGGGGTTAGATAGATGTTTCCCACGAGGGGTTAGACCCTTGGAAGATGGTTCTTCTGATTACCTGCAAAACAGACACCGTGAGCTCGTCACTGAGAAGGGGGGGGGGGGTTCCTCCTTGTGACCACCCTCCGGCGTGAGAATCAGACTAGATTGCTCTTTAAATATAAAAGTATATTAAGAGATTGCTAGAGCAGATATCAGGTATATTATGATGATATAAGATAATATAATGTGTTCAGATGATCATACCATTTGGGGTATTTATAGCCGAAGGTAGGTTTCCAAGGAGGTATGGCCGGCTGCAACGGTGTTCCTGTTCATCAACAGTAGCCTACGCACGTGCCCTGCTGGTAGTTGGTGGGTAGGCAGTGGCTGATAGTGACCAGGCCTGCTGTGTACTATTCCCTTTCCACCAACTGCCGGCTACGCACGTGGTATGACAGTAGTTGGTGAGTAGGCGGCGGCTAATAGTGATACAGTACAGGAGCATGCTGCTCGCCATACTGTATCAGTGAGCTGTCGTATCTCTGATCAGATCTTTCGCCCATACCTCGTCAGGTACAGCAAAAGATCCTTCAGTATACGGACTGGCTTATTTGGGCGGGAGTATTCCCCCTCCCGCCTCTGTGCGGGATTGCTCCCGGCTTGGCTCATTCCTTCAGGTGACACTGAATGATCGAGAGCTAAGTGCCTTGTGCGTGTAGCCATGCTGCGCGGGTGGCCTTCCCTAATGGCTTGTATCCGAGGCTGCGGGGACAGGCGGAGTCCTTCACCATTGGGAGGCATTTCCTGCGGGACCAGCTTGCGTACTGCGCGTAAGGACGTCACGTCTCTGAGCATGGTTGGTCCTGCGGATCCAGTTGGTCTCTGCGCAGACGTCCCTGTTTAAGGTGAGTCTTGCGGGTCCAACTGGGCTCTGCTGGGACCTACCTCTTCAGTAATCATCTCATGTTACATCAATATATGATTAAAGTTTATTATTTTGTTGTGATTTTTTTAATTATATAAAGATAAAAGATAGAATACAATTGACAAATACTCTATTGATTTCAAAAAAACTCCATGACGGTGAATTATTTTGTAATTTCATTCAATTTTAATTCCTTTGTAGTAAACCGTCATCGCTAGTCGAGCTAATTTTGTGCAGCAATTATGTCATGTTCGGTAATGTCAATTGAAATCAAAATCAATATAAAAGGACAAATCTTATTGTTTCTCGATATCAAATGCAAGTTACGTTAAAGTCAATGGTGATTATTTTTTCTAATTTAATGCTCAAAATTGAAAGAAAAGAGCAAGTGTTACCACACAATAAAAATTAAATTAATTCATTTCACACATCTTTGCAAAAGAATATGGCTTACAACGAACGGACTATGCTGGAATAAAGTGATTATATTGATGAACATATGTAATTCACAATCAAATCTATTTAAATCCAAGAACAAAGGTGTTTGTATTTAGATTTTGTTTTTTTTAAACAATCCAACAGACACTTAAATTAAATTTCAATTACGCTCAATTAAAAACAAATCCAATTACACACAATCATTTTGCGTAAATTGATTTTGAGCGTAATATGTGAGTGTAATAGAAGATAAATGAGCATAATATGAGCTCACATTGACCTTAAATTCGATTCAATTAATATTTCATATCATAGCCAAATTTTTGTTACGGAGCTCTACGTGTTACGGTTTTGATGTAAACTATAGGAAATCTAAATGGAAGTTAACGTGTTTGACTTCTAATACTATTGCCATTTGTTTTATTTTTAGGATTAAGGGCGAGGTTGTCGACTTAAATATAAAAATATGAAATATGAGGAGTTTAATCAACTACATTCACAGAGTTCATACTTCATAGTGAAACATATATATATATATATATCCAGAAGAATCATATAAAAGATGAAGAATTATATTGTTTTAGAAGATTAACGATCTTGCCTGGTTAACCAAGATACATGAAACATGACTGTTGCTTAAGGATGCAAAGGAACATCTTGCCACACTCGCTGATAAACTTGGTTCATCTTTAACAGATTTTGATGTACACAATTACCAGCAAGCAATTGTCGGTAAGAAATGCTGCTGAACAAGCTGATATTTTCTTTTGCATGAATGATCTTGCTAAGTGATAATTTCATATGCCAAATATTGTATTCCTTTAAAGGATACTGTATTGTAACATCCTAAAATTTCGAATAATAATAATATTATATATTGACTCGATATGACGAAAAAATTTACTTGAGTTAATAAATAAATAGTAAAATGGTAAAAAGGGTAAGATAAGTAGCTAGGCTAATTAAATGGAATTAATCATGGACTAAAAAGGAAAGATGGGTCTTTGGTCTATGGGCTTAGAGCATTCACAGCCCATTCCATATATTTTTCCCTATAATTTAGCTAAAAAACATAATTTCATAAATTTATCTATCATGTTTCAAAATTCTTCCACATTCTATTCCCTATTCATATCCATAAAATAATTCTTTATTATTTTTTTGCTCTTTTGTCTTGTTATATAGTAAATGGTGATTGGAGGATATGTGATATATTATATGATATGGATCAAAATTGAGTCTCTATATTTAGGGTTTTACTTTAGTTGCCATATAACTCATCCATATAATAGGGAATGGATTGAGAGGTGATTTTGATGGTTTTCTTAATATTTACCCTAAATTATATGGGTTTAACAATTTTAGAGAATGGGTTGAGAATGCTCTTAAGGGAGTATAAATACCCCCTTAAACCCTAAATCTTTCCATTTCCATCCATCCTATCCATCTTATTCTCTCTACACCATAAAACACACACTTAAGCCAAATACACCTCCCATAGCCGCCGACCATCATCCAAACCATAAACTGATCATAGTAACCTTAGATCTTTGATCATACAAGCAAGCTAACAAGTCCAAGACCACGTATCAAGCTAACTATAGTCGGAGGGAATCATAAAGGTATTTTCTTGATCTTAAAGGTTACGTTTTTATGAACGAATAATCATGAAACTCAAACCTAGAGTAGATTGGGTCTAGACAAATCATAAAGTTGTGAACTTGATGTTAAAATGGACTTAACGAACTTATGGTTATATACGGCTCGTATAAATAAACCTAGACATAACCCGAGAATGTTTTAAAACCAATAAAGGTCCAAGCTTTATGGATAAACGGGTTAGATTTTGATGAGAAGTTGATAGCGGTTATTAAACGGTTAAAAGGGTAGAAAAAGGGTGTTAAAAACCCTGTCATGGATCATCATTGAACTACCATGGCCGAGTAGGGATCGAAAAGGGTAGTAAAATATGATCTGGAACATCAGACCTGAGTTCTTTGTAACTATGTGTTCTCGGTCAGGGTTCTCGGCCGAAAACACGGGTTCTCGGTTAAGTATGCAATTCGGTCAAAGCATAGGTTCTCGGTCAACGATCTCGGCCAAACATGAGAGTTCTCGGTCAACATAAGGGTTCTCTGTCTTGGGTTCTCGGCCACATAGTTCTCTGTTGGGCCTGAGTCCGGTTGGGCCTGATAGTGAACAGTTGGGCCTGATTTAACTAAGTACACAAATGTTAAGCCCATATCTAATATAAAGCAAACTGGCCCATTATCTTAGGCTTAGCAAATAAGCCCAACTTAGAAAATAACTTAAAATGTTAATGGAAAATATGTTAAGACAGTTAATGAAAATAAAATTTTTCCAAGCTGACCTGACAGCTTAACCCCAGCCAGGGGCTCTGCCCCTTGGACCCCGCTAGGGGCTGCCGCCCCTAGAACCCCACTGCCAGGGGCGCTGCCCCCGGACCCCCGTTCGTTGAGGGCAATAATTAAACTAGAAACACGATATGGGAAGTGATAGTTAAATTGATACGTGTAATTGTTATACAGTTAGTCGTGCACAACTCAAGAAAGGGATAAACATAAACGGTGAACGTAACCGCATTCAGGTGAGTTTCTAGCCCCATTTCCTTGTTATGTTTTTGGGGCTATGTGCATACTCGATGTGTTTAGTTAATATACTTACCTTAAGTGGTAAGTGTATGTCTATTATGATATATGTAAGAATGGTGAATGCATGTCGGTACGTGAACAATTTTCGGATATTGCACGTACTGTCATGTGATAGCTTGAGGTTGTGATTGCTTATATATGCGTATGTATGATGTATACATGTTATAGGTTATGAGTATGTAATGGAAGTATATAAACGTATAAAAGAAAAGAAAAGTATGAAACGAGGAATTGACGGTGAAGGGTGGTAGACCCTAATAATATCTGTGAAGGAGGGTGGCAGACCCCAAATAATATCTGTGAAGAAGGGTGGCAGACCCTAATAATATCTGTGAAGGAGGGTGGCAGACCCCAAATAATATCTGTGAAGAAGGGTGGCAGACCCTAATAATATCTGTGAAGGAGGGTGGCAGACCCTAATAATATCTGTGAAGGAGGGTGGCAGACCTTAATAATATCTGTGAGGTTATATGGCGAAAGGCTCTTTAAAACGTAGAAATATGTATGTAAAGTAAGATAAAATTTGAAAGTAATAAAGAAAGAAAGTATGAAAGTAAGAATGAAGGCATATACTTACGTATGTACGAAAGAAAGTAAACGAGGTTAAGTATGTAATATAAGAACGTATTGTATGCTACTTGTATTAACTAGAACTCACTCAGCGTAGCTGACTTTTAGTATGCACGCAGGTGAGTAGGATGAAACAGCTCGCTTAAGGGGAACACGTGGCATTGAATAAGAGGCTGGCATCGAAAGACCCAAGACGTTTATTTAGTTATGTTTTAAAGACAGTATATTTATTAAGACAAGTTATGGATTATTATGTAACTTTTATGAAAGTCTTTATATTCCGCGCATGTTTTATTTAACTATGATATTTAGAACTATGTTTATGAGTAAATCCAGCGTCCAAATGTGAGGTGACGGTAACGGGGCCTTACAAGTTGGTATCAGAGCAATGTTTGAGAGATTTAAGCATCCTACATTATAGGACACGGAAAGTAACGTGATCAGCTAATCACAGCTGGCCACTGTTATTACCTGTTTGCTTTACTATCCTTGTGCTAAATACTTCCTTGAGTGATGACGTTTGTGTTTTCCCTTTTAGAATACGATGGCTAGAACATAAGGAAATGTGGGGGATGGAGGAATTGTGAAATCTGGGGGTCGCACTGGATGTCGTGGCAAGCCTCGTCGTGTTCCACGACCTTCAGTCGAAACAGCTTCCAACACCGGAGATGAAGGAAGCGCAGCTGGAGGAGACCCGAACCACAACGAAGGGGTTCAACTAGATCCCGCAATTCAAGCAGCCACCATTCAAGTTGTAGCCACTGCTGTGAAGAATATAACTCCGGGAGGGTCTGCTGGAAGCCGTGAAAGAACTGCAGAATGGGCAGGTGGTGACGGTAGGAGAGATGAGGAAGAAGAGAGGGAGGCCTCGAGTGGGGTTAAGTCTGTGAAAGCTGGTGACAGGAAAAGGGGCCGAGGTGGGGGCAACTATAAGTCCTTCAAGGGTTGTGACCCGCCGAAGCTAACTGGGTTGGGAGACGCAATCGCTACTCTCCAATGGATAACCGCCATGGATAAGATTATCCGCATTAACGAGTGCCGACCCGACCAAGATGTCAGTTACTGCCACTCAATCGTTTGATAAGGAGGCGATGTATTGGTGGGAGTCAGTTGAGCAGAGGAAGACTCGTGAAGAGATAAAGGCAATGAAGTGGGATGATCTGAAGGCGTTGGTAATGAAGAGGTTCTGTGCTGCTGCAGAAGTTGAAAGAGTTGAGATAAAGTTTTTGAATTTGAAGGCAGGTAAGATGACACACTGCGAGTACACTACTGAGTTCAACCGCCTATCTAGGCTCTTGCCAGACATGGTGAACACTGAGGTCAAACGAATCAAGTGTTATGTGAGAAGGCTACCGCAAAATGTCCGCACATTGGTCAAGACTAGTAAAACTGCTACTTTTGAATCTGTTGTCGAACTTGTAGAGATGGTTTACGATGATCTGGCGGTGGACGATGTGGTGGTAGAAGAGAAGAAAGAGAAGATACCCCTTTGGCAATACTGGCAAAATTTCGTACGGGCCCCGGGGGTGGCGTCAGGGCAGAATTATTAGTCTGGTTCTTTCGTATATTTATAAAATATATGTATGAAAGTCTCCAAAACAGAATCTCTTATCCAATTTAGTGGTTCGACCCATACTCAGTTTTTCCTCCTACTCGGTGAACATACCCCTTTGGCAATACTGGCAAAATTTCAAATGGGCCCCGGGGTGGCGCCAAAGCATAATTATTGATCCAATTCTATTTGTATTTCTATAAAATAATGTATGGAAGTATCCAAGATCGAATTTCTGATCTGATTCAATGGTTCGACCCATACTCAATTTTTTCTTCGGCTCGGTGAACATACCCCTTTGGAAATACTAACAAAATTTCGAACAGACCACAGGTTGGCGTCAGGGCATAATTATTGATCCGATTGTTTCGTATGTGTATAAAATATTGTATGTAAGTCTCCAAGACCGAATTTCTAATCTGATTCAGTGGTTGGACCCATACTCAATTTTTTCTCCGGCTCGGTGAACATACCCCTTTGGCAATACCGGCAAATTTCGAACGGGCCCCGAGATGGAGTCAGGGCATAATTATTGATCCGATTCTATCGTATGTTTATAAAATATTGTATTTAAGTCTCCAAGACCAAATTTCTGATCCAATTTAATAGTTCGACCTATACTCAGCTTTTTCTCCGGCACGGTGAACAATCCCCTTTGGCAATATTGACAAAATTTCGAACAGACCCCTAGGTGGCTTCAGGGCATAATTATTGATCCGGTTCGTTCGAATGTTTATAAAATATTGTATGGAAGTCTTCAAGACCCAATTTCTTATCCGATTCAGTGGTTCGACCCATACTCAGATTTTTCTCCGGCTCGGTGAACATACCCCTTTGGCAATACTGGCAATATTTCGAACGCGCCCCGGGGTGGCGTCAGGGCATAATTATTGATCTGATTATTTCTTATGTGTATAAAATATTGTATGGAAGTCTCCAAGACCGAATTTATGATCTGATTCAGTGGTTCGACCCATGCTCAGTCTTTTCTCCGGCTCGGCGAACATACCCCTTTGGCAATACTGGCAAAATTTTGAACGGGCCCCGGGGTGGCGTCAGGGCATAATTATTAGTCTGGTTCTTTTGTATCTTTACAAAATATTGTATGGAAGTCTCCAAGACCGAATCTCTTATCCGATTCAGTGGTTCGACCCATACTCAGTTTTTTCTCCGACTCGGTGAACATACCCCTTTTGCAATACTGGCAAAATTTCGAACGCACCCTGGGTGGCGTCAGGGCACAATTATTGATCCGATTCTTTCTTATGTATATAAAATATTGTATGGAAGTCTCCAAGACCGAATTTCTGATCTGATTTAGTGGTTCGACTCATACTCAGTCTTTTCTTCGGCTCGATGAATATACCCCTTTGGCAATACTGGCAAAATTTTGAACGGGCCTAGAGTTATCATCAGGGCATAATTATTGATCCGAGTCTTTCGCATATTTATAAAATATTGTTTGGAAGTCTCCAAGACCGAATCTCATACCCGATCTAGTGGTTCGACCCATACTCATTTTTTTCTCCAGCTCGGTGAACATACCCTTTTGGCAATACTGGAAAAATTTCGTACGGGCCCCGGGGTGGCGTCAAGGCATAATTATTGATCCGATTCTTTCGAATGTGTATAAAATATTGCATGTATGTCTCCAAGACCGTATTTCTGATCCGATTCAGTGGTTCGATTCATACTCAATTTTTTCCTCCGGCTCGGTGAACATACCCCTTTAGCAATACTGGCAAAATTTCGAACGGGCCCCAGGGTGGCGTCAGGGCATAATTATTGTTCCGATTCTTTCGTATCTTTATAAAATATTGTACGTAAGTCTAAAAGCTCGAATCTCTTATCCGATTAAGTGGTTCGACCCATACTCAGGTTTTTCTCCGTCTCGGTGAACGTACCCATTTGGCAATACTGGCAAAATTTCAAACGGACCCCGAGGTGGCGTCAGGGCATAATTGTTGATCCGATTCTATCGTATGTTTGTAAAATGTTGTATGGAAGTCTCCAAGACCGAATTTCTGATCCGATCAAGTGGTTCGTCCCATACACAGTTTTATCTTCGGCTCGGTGAACATACCCCTTTGGCAATACTGGCAAAATTTCGAACGCGCCCCGTGGTGGTGTCAGGGCATAATTATTGATCTGATTCTTTCGTATGTGTATAAAATATTGTATGGAAGTTTACAAAACCGAACTTATGATCTGATTCAGTGGTTTAACCCATACTCAATCTTTTCTAAGGCTCGGTGAACAAACCCCTTTGGCAATACCGACAAAATTTCGAACAAGCCACGGGTTGGCGTCATGACATAATTATTGATCCGATTGTTACGTATCTTTATAAAATATTGTATGTAAGTCCCCAAAACCGAATTTTTGATCCGATTTAGTGGTTTGACCCATACACAGTTTATTCTCCGACTCGATGAACATGCCCATTTTGCAATACTGGCAAAATTTCGAATGGGCCCAAAGATGGAGTCAGGGCATAATTATTGATCCGATTATATCTAATGTGTATAAAATATGTAAGTCTCCAAAACCAAATTTTTGATCCGATCTAGTGGTTCGTCCCATACACAGTTTTATCTTCGGCTCGGTGAACATACCCCTTTGGCAATACTGGCAAAATTTCGAACGCGCCCCGTGGTGGTGTCAGGGCATAATTATTGATCTGATTCTTTCGTATGTGTATAAAATATTGTATGGAAGTTTACAAAACCGAACTTATGATCTGATTCAGTGGTTTGACCCATACTCAATCTTTTCTAAGGCTCGGTGAACAAACCCCTTTGGCAATACTGACAAAATTTCGAACAAGCCACGGGTTGGCGTCATGACATAATTATTGATCCGATTGTTACGTATCTTTATAAAATATTGTATGTAAGTCCCCAAAATTTCGATTCCGACATAATTATTGATCCGATTGTTACGTATCTTTACAAAATTTCGAACCCGATTTCTTGGTGTTCTTGCCTGGTTTGAACTCTTCCAGAGATTTAGAGAGAGAGTTTTGAGGATGGCTACATGAACGATAACACCGACTATGAGGATATGATGAAGGATATTGAAGCAGAGATTTTCTTGGGAGAAGAGGCCATGCAAGGGATTTGGTTGGCTCTTGAAAAGATGGAACGTGAATGGAGGGAAGGGGTGGTGACAGGGGGTTCAATTGGGTTTGCAGGATTTGATAGATTAATATGAAGATATTATTATGGTTTCCTATATATTTGTTTAGTTATAGTTATTTTTATAAACTTCAATAATTAATTTAATAAAGTGGTTAATTTATATAAACATCAGTTTATATGTTGTGGGTGGGTAATATATAGTATGTCATCAATCTCGTTAATTGGTTCTCGCTTCGTTTGGTTTGGTGACCGGGTCGTAAGATAAGAGATCGGGTCGAACCGCTGAATCGAATCAGATATTCGGTCTTGGTGACCTCTATAAAATATTTTATGACCCTACGAAAGAATCAGATCAATAATTATGTCCTATAACCATCCCTCGGCCCGTTTGAAATTTTGCCAGTATTGCCCAAGGGGTAGCTTCACTGATCCGGAGAAAAAACTAAGTATGGGTCGAACCGGTGAATCAAATCAGATATTCGGTATTGGTTACCTCCATACAATATTTTATGACCCTACGAAAGAATCGGATTAATAATTATGACCTACCCCGCGGCCCGTTCGAACTTTTGCCAGTATTGCAAAAGGGGTAGGTTCACTGATCCGGAGAAAAAACTGAGTATGGGTCGAACCGCTGAATCAGATCAGATATTCGGTCTTGGTGACCTCCATACAATATTTTATGACCCTATGAAAGAATCGGATTAATAATTATGCCCTATAGCCATCCCTCGGCCCGTTTGAAATTTTGCCAGTATTGCCAAAAGAGGTAGGTTTACTGATCCGGAGAAAAAACTGAGTATGGGTCGAACCGCTAAATCAAATCAGATATTTGGTATTGGTTACCTCCATACAATATTTTATGACCGAATATCTATGTGAAATTACATGCTAAATGATTATGTGTTTAGTTCATAGCTTGTTTCATGAAATTGCGATCGATTGCGCGTAATTTGTATGTTTTCACCTTTTAAAAGGTAATATTTATGATAAAACAACGAGGCTTTAGTTTTATAAACTTGGGTTAGAATTTTTTTTTGTAATGATTCGTTATAATCCGGTTTTGGTGTTATAAAGTTCGTTAAAGCCAAAACTGATTCTGGAAGGACCATTCTTGTTAATGTAATTTAATATAATATTAAAATAAATAAAACCCTAATACCCACCCCAAACCATCGACTCTTCCTTCCTGCTCCCTCTCATCGATCGCAGCTCACAGACCATCTCCATCATCTTTAATTCAACTTTGGGTCTTGCAATTAGTTGTGTCTTTGAGTATTTCTCAGCATTCCTAGCACTAGTTGGTAAGTTTTTACGCATTAATTTCATGTTTTAATGAGTTATTGGGAAACCCTAGATGTTCAATCTCTGTATTATTGATGAATTAGAACCCTAGGGATGCCATAAACATGTTAGGGATTGAGTTTTGATGACAACAGATTGCTTGACAGATTTGTGATCGTTTATTCATTGGTCTGTAACTTGATGTTAAATGATCATTACTGATCGATTCTTGATTCCATGAAGTTCTACTTTGAGTCTAGTTTCCAGAAAGATATAGTTTGTAATTTTTGGACGAGTTTTGAATATTTTTATGATTTTACAAAATTATGTGTCAAGGCTGACGTGAGGAGTCAAATTCTGGTCTGTATTCTCGATATCATAACTCTTTTATGGAAAAGTCAAATGGGTTGGTTTTACTTCTGAAACTTCAAACTTTTAGTTAGGATTCTAACCCAATTGGCCTTGCTTAATTTGGTTTAGTATTAATTTTTAACCAAATAAAAACTTGGTGTTGCGCACTGAAATAGCTGCACGTGCCTTTCTGGTTTGGTTGAATTTTTGTGTATTGGAAAAATATACCAAAAATTTATTTAGAAATATAAGACATTTATTCTACTTTGGTAAATAGTTTATACTTTATTTCCATGATTTGCCTACTTAATAAAATACACATTTTCATGTTAAAATCTGTCTTATAAGTCCAGAATCTGTTCATGTGTTATTTGATTAAATGCTTGATTATTTGACTAATACTGGATATATAAATTGTGTTAGAACATGTTTTCACTCAAGAAAGTAATATAATCAACAACGAGTCAAACTTGTTGCATTGTGAGTCATTTCATGAATCATAGGACTATCTGTGTTATACAATTGAGTTGTCTAGTTGCATGATCGCACTCTCATAACTTAACACTTGTACTAGGTAACATGTAGCGAGTCAAGTGCATTCTTCTGTTTTTGAGGAAAGTCTATTACATGCGTCAACAGGTGAGTTCATACTTTTCATACTTGTTTTCGAGAGAAAACACAAAACCTTTTCCTATACTTTGTTTTCGGGGAGAAAACACAGACTTACTTACATACTGGTTTTCCGGAGGAAAACGCACCGACTCATTTTAGATTTTTCGTAATTTCTTATATATCACAAGTTTATACTATATGCCCTTATATCACTTAAAGTCCTTACATTACCTTGAACTGATAGGATGGGATCGCGGGGTTATATTGAGTAGTACTACTGGGTTTGACAAACCCCACTCGGGCTAGTCGCGCTAGCACGGCTGTGATGTCGTAAAACGAGTGTTATATTTACCTAACTTTTATACGCCAGTGTTGGTGATAGACCTGGTAAGAAGGCATACATACAGTCAGCTTCGGTTCAAACGTCTAGTAGCTTGTGAATGGGTTAACTACCCGGATATATTTGAAATGTGCTAAATCTACTTACATTACTTTTTACTATAACTTATGAACTCACCAACCTTGTGTTGACCCTTGAGTATTTATACTTTCCAGGTTACTAGGTATGCTAAGGAACACATGCATGCATTTGTTTGGAGTTTCATTATAACATGGATATTTACCTTACATTGTTTTACACTTGGATAGGTTGTACATGTTTGAGCACGTAACTACTTTGTTTTTTTTAAATTGTTTACATTTACGCTTCCGCAAACGCAATTACACGGTAACTAGATTTTCTCATATTAATGAGTGATAATAAATGGTATCTTTCATATTAAATGATGTTTAGTATAACAAGTGGCTAGATCCTGGTATGTCACGCGCCTCGCGGTAAAATCCCGTTAGTTGAAATTTGATGGTGTGACAACATGTGCCCTTAGGGCACATGTTAGAAAATCCCATTATATATATTCAAATAATTTTGTAACGTATAAGAATTTCTCATAAATGAAAGAGTAAACTGCGATTTTTATCCCTGTTGTTTGTCCAAATATGCGGTTTAGTCCAATAATTTTAAATTTACAATTTCCGTCCATGTGGTTTCATTTTGCTTTCAATTAAACCCGAATTCACTTACCCCATTAACTCTGGTCGTTAAACCCATCAATGTGCCCTCACGTGAGAGACAGTTTTGTCATTTTTCTCCCAAAATTAACTATTTGACTAAAACCGCATATTTGGACAAACTACATGGACGAAAATCGCAGTTTACTCTAAATGAAATTATATATTACACTAATTATAATAGTGACATCATGGAATGTAGGGACTCTAAGTGGTAAATTGTTAGAGGTGATAGATGCTTTTAAGAGATGTAAGGTCCATATAGCGTGCCTCCAAGAGACTAGGTGGAAGGGGCAGAGAGGGGTAGAGCGAAATGGGCATAAGCTATTGCATTTGGGGGCGGATGGAACTAAAAATGGAGTAGGCTTTCTAGTGGCTATAGAATTGCATAAGAATGTGATTGAGGTGAAAAGATACAACGATAGGGTGATGGTATTAAGGTTAGTGTTAGTAGTCGAAATAGTGGCTGTGGTTTGCGCTTATGCACCACACGTGGGACTAGGAGACCAAGAAAAGAGGGATTTTTGGGATTGCCTAAATGGAGTAGTGAGGGCCGTATCTAGGGAGGAGACCATTTTCGTAGGAGGTGATTTCAATGGTCATATCGGTAAGGATAGTGATGGCTTTCATATAGTTCATTGAGGTTTTGGTTTTGGGGATAGGAACAAACCTGGTAGGGATCTTTTAGATTTTGCAGTGGCCCATGATCTAGGTATTCTGAACTCTTTCTTTAGGAAGAGGGACTCAAACCTAATCACTTTTACTAGTGGGGGAAGGAATACACAAATCGACTATCTCTTAATGAGGTAACACAATCAAAGACGGTGGAGAGACTGCAAGGTGATACCGGGGGAGACCGCAGCAACTCAGCACCATTTACTGGTGGAAGATGTAGTACTGAGAGAGAAAGTGACTACGATGGAGAGAAAAAGGCGGTCTAGGATAAAATGGGGAAATTTGAAGGGCACCAACATTACGATGTTCAAGGACAAGGTCATCTCGATGACTACAATTCATCAAGTTGGGGACGCAAACCAGATGTGGGAGGATATGGCAGCTTCCATCACTCAAGTGGCAAAGGAGACGCTATGGGTCACGACAGGCAGGACAACAGGGAACAAGGAATCTTGGTGGTGGAATGAGGATGTGCAGAGCAAGATCAAAGATAAGAATCAGAGTCTTAGGGAGCTTTTAAGGTGCACAAACAAGGGTGAGCATTGGAGTTGAGGGAGAAATACAAAAACGCTAGGAGAGAGGCGAAGAAGGCGGTGACAGAGGCAAAAAAACACAGCATATGGATGGATGTATGCACCCCTAGAAACAAAGGAGGGGGAGCATGATATGTTCAAGAATGCTAAAGCCAGGGAGCTAGAAGACATGACCTAGGAGTAGTGAAATATATAAAGGGAGAGGATGGGTGTGTCTTAATCAAGGAACAAGACATTAAACAAAGATGGCAAAATTATTTTAACAGACTTTCTAATGGCAGACAGACCTACCAACGAGAAACAGACAACACTGTTGCGCAGAGACAACAAAGGAATAACTCCTACTGTAGAGGTATCACACAGGGAGAGGTGAGGATAGCACTTAGAAAGATGGGAAGGGCTAAGGCGGTTGGTCTAGACAACATACCGATTGAGGCTTGGAAGTGTTTAGGGGATGAAGGAGTTCAATGGCTCACTACTCTATTCAAACTTATTTTCAAGAATGAAAATATGCCAGACCAGTGAAGGAGTAGTGTAGTAGTGCCCCTATACAAGAACAAGGGAGACGCACATTGTTGTGGAAATTACAGAGGAATTAAGTTGTTAGGTCATACTATGAAATTATGGGAGAAAGTAATAGAGACTCAAATTAGGAGAGAAACGCAGGTTATGGTTAACCAATTTGGTTTCATGCCAGGACGGTCAACCACGGAAGCGATATACATACTGAGAAGATTAATGGAGAAGTATAAGGAGAAAAAGAGGGACCTACATATGGTATTCATCGACCTTGAAAAAGCATATGATAGTGTGCCACGTAGACTAATTTGGGATAGTTTAGAAGGTATAGGGGTACCTAGAAAGTATATAGACTTAATTAAAGATATGTAAGACAGGACTAAAGCTAGTGTTCGTGCGCCGATAGGAGATACTAATTTTTTCTCGATGGAGATGAGACTCCACCAAGGATCGGCGTTAAGCCTGTTTCTTTTCACGGTAGTCATGGATAAGCTGTCCAAGTCGATTCAGGAGCCTGTCCCATGGTGCATGCTCTTTGCATATGATATTGTGTTAGTGGCTGAGACTAACCAAAGCTTGAACGAATGGCTAGAGGAGTGGCGTGTAGCTATAGAGGATAAAGGTATAAGAATTAGTCGCTCTAAGACAGAGTACCTTTGTTGTGACTTCAGTGGTGTTGGCGATAGCGAGGACACCCAGATCACTATTGAGGACCAGGTGGTTCCGCAGATAACGAAGTTTAAATATCTAGGATCGTTTTTCCAAAGCAATGGAGAGATAGACAGTGACATAACCCACCGCATACAAGCTGGCTGGTGTAGGTGGAAAGCAGCCACTTGGGTTTTGTGCGACAAGCGGTTCCCATTTAAATTAAAGGGAAAATTTTATAGTGTCGCAGTTAGACCTGCAATGTTGTATGGAACAGACAGTTGGGCCATCAAGAGGACACAGGCGCGCAATATGGAGGTAGCATAGATGAGGATGCTGAGGTGGATGTGCGTACACACTAGATTAGATAGGATTAGAAATGAGGTCTTTAGGGAAAGGTTAGGAATAGTTAGCATATCAGAGAAAATAAAGAATGGGAGATTGAGATGGTTTGGGCATGTGAAGAGGAGACCGACAACAGAGCCGGTTAGAGTAGTGGAAACCTTCATTGTGGAAGGAAAGAAGAGTAGAGGCAGGCCTAAATTGACTTGGGATGAGAGAATTAGACATGACTTGACAGAGTTGCACCTCTCTGAGGACATGGTCCAGGATAGAGATTCGTGGAGACGTAGGATTAATGTTAGCGACATCTAGGGGAAGGTACCTAGTTAGCTTAGCTTTGTATTTAGGATCTAGTTGGCTAGCCTGCCTCCTTGTTGTTTATGTATATATTTTGTTTGATGCTGCTTTTTAATTCTTATGCCCTATTCTTAGTAGGTTACAGATTCCTTGCTATTTTGGTAGCTTGCTATCTATGTATTGCTAAGTGTCTTTTCTTGTATGATGTATGTTTACTATGTTTACCTATATGTAGCTTTATGAGCCGTGGGTCTGTCTAGAAGCAGCCTCTCTGTTCTCACGGACAGAGGATATACATGGCTTGATTGATTGATTGATTGAATAATTATAATAGTGACGAAGGATTAGAACGTAAATTTTTCATAAAGGAAATAATTCAATTGAAAAGTTTCCATCGGGTTTGAAAATACCGCTTGTTTCAACGAACTTGTTTTGAACCAAATATGAACTTGAACTGCTCGTTCAAATGAACATAAAACTAAAAATATATGAATAATGAATTTGACTTTTCAGTTAGAAAATCTATCATTTAAATTAACCCGCTTTGATTCAAACTCATTGATCATAACTTTTTTTTACCCACGGCCCGCCCGTTTTGACCCGAACTAATTTGATATTCTTTTAAAACAACTTGTTTTAACCTGAACTAATCTTACTCAAAAAACACATTGACCTAAACTTGTTTTGAACCGAACACGAACTCGCCCCCCTGTTTAAATTATTATAAACTAAGAATACTAAATAATGAATTTTATTTTAAATTAGAAAATACTATGATTTAAAACAACACTATTCGACTCTAATTTATTCGAATCATAACCCTTTTTATGTAAAGCCCCGTTACCGGTGCCCTACTTTGGACGTTGGATTTACTCATAAACACAGTTCTAAATATCAGAGTTAATTAAAACTTTACGCGGAATATAAATCTTTCATAAAACATCACGTATCAAGTCATAAACATGTCTTAAAACATTCCTCTTATCTTTCAAAATCAAACATAACTTATAAAACATAACAGGTCTTCAGATGCCAGGCTCTTATTCTTCTGCCATGTGTCCCCGCTCAAGCCAGCTGTTTCATTCTACTTACCTGCGTACATACTAAAAGTCAGCTACGCTGAGTGAGTTCTAGTTAATCATACGTCATACATTACATACACTTACCTTCAATCATGCATCCGAAGATACATAATAATTACTTTACTAATTTACTTTCATACATACATTCATACTTTATTACTTTCATACTTTTTGTTTACTGTCCATTCTATCTCAGATATTATTAGGGTCTAATCCCTTTCTTTTCTATCTCAAATATTATTAGGGTCTGATCCCTCTTTCCTTTGTCTATCTCAGATATTATTAGGGTCTGATCCCTTTCTTATCTATCTCAGATATTCGTAGGGTCTGATCCCTCTTTACTTCTCTATCTCAGATATTATTAGGGTCTGATCCCTTTCTTCTTTGTCTATCTCAGATATTATTAGGGTCTGATCCCTTACTTCTCCATCTTCGTACATTCTGTCCTTGCATAAACATACATATACTATCTTTAATCATTCACATGTTGTACATATATATATATATATATATATATATATATATCATACACATTCACTTTTTATATACATACTTCCCTTGTCAATACGTGCAATATCCGAATATCGTTCACGTACCGACAAGCTTTCATTCACAATCATAGCATAATATCTATCACATAAATCATACAATGCATGCACTTATCACTTAGGATAAATGTATTAACAATTACATCGAGTATGCACACAGCCCCGAAAGCATAACAAGGAAATGGGGCTAGAAACTCACCTGAATGCGGTTACGTTCACCGTTTATAGTAATCCCTTTCTTGAGTTGTGCGCGGCTAACTGTATAATATTTACATGTATCAATTAACTATTACTGCTCATATCGTATTTCTATCTTTATATAACCCACAACATACGGGGGTCCGGGGGCAGCGCCCCTGCCAGCGGGGTTCTAGGGGCGGCAGCCCCTAGCGGGGTCCAAGGGGCAGAGTCCGTTAAGCGAACTTAGCCTTAGGCGAAGTTAAACCTTAAGAGAACTTAGCCTTAGGCGAATTTAACTTGGTGAAGTTATAGTCAGCGAACTTAGTATCTGGCGAAGTTATACAGTAAGCGAACTTATAACCAGTGAAGTTTATACAACATCGAACTTATAACCAGCGAAGTTATACAGCGAGCTCGATGCTTTCAGAGTTCGTTTCGTCAATCCAAAACACGTGTTTTGCGCCCTTTGTTCGCTTACTATGGTTCGGCCTTAGCCCCAATCGTTCCCTAGTCCGATTGCGGCCTAAGTTTGACCTGAACGAATCGTAAAGTTTTGATCTTTTCAATCTAAAACGTTCCAACTAGGTTCAAAGGTTCATTTATTCGAGCCGTTTCCATTCTCGGGTTCATTACATTCATTTTTATTATCAAGCTTGAAATTTATGTCTCGTTTATACCCGATCTATTCTAGACTCAAGTTTCAAGGCTAAACGTTTATAAAAACGTAAACTTTAAGATCGAAACATACCTTTTCGGGTTTGTTTGGCTTAGTTATGGACTTTAGATCTAGTATATATCTTGTTTATAACGAGGATCTATCGAGAATCAACGTTTGTTTGGACCGGATCTTACCCCTCTCTCTCGGTCGTGTATATATATATGGTGTAGGTGTGTTTGAGTGTGTAGAGAATAAGATGGATAGAAATGAGGATTTAGGGTTTTAGGGTGGTTTAAGGGAGTATTTATACCCCTAAGGCCCATGGACCCTAAGCCCATCTCATCCATAATCCCATCTTGATTAATCTAAGTCCATGACCTTTTCTTTACTAATTATCTATTTAGACCCAAAAACTAAACGCGACTTTCTTTATTAAATATGAAAATTTTAGGATGTTACATTTTAACACACGTGTTTTGACCAAACCAATTTGATATTCTTTTAAAACAACCCATTTCGAACAGAACACTTTTCGTTCATAATCTGTTTCAAGCCGAACTAATTTTACTAAAAAGCACTTACATGAACTACATATGAGCCTAATTTTGCCGTTTGAATTAACATAAAAACTAAAAAGACATGAATTGGTATTTTAGTCCGATCATGTTTAATACCCTCACATAGATAAGCAAAACACATTAAAAAACATCAATTGGTGTTTTAGTCCGATCATGTTTAATAGTGCACTTTAACTTGTTTTAGAAAAACTAAATCATGTGAGACACTTTCAATGCAGCTTATTTGACCAACTCAACGACCATGTTAATCTAAATTTCTACATAAACTAGACTCTACCATGCATGTAAAGAACACCCAAAACGTACACTTGGTTGATTTTATATGATTTTCCAAAAAATCCCATAACTAGTGTGAAAATTTCGAAAATCAAGTTTATGCTTCTTCTCCAACTCGACCCAACCCTCCATTTTCAATCCATATTCACAGCTCAAACCCGAATTCAACCCATATAATATGTTAGAAACATCAAACTTAGTAATCACGAATCAAAATGTATATAACAACCCATTCAAGAATCAATTAATCACATGTTCATTATCAGTTGTTCAAAAGCCTCAAATCCCCCAAAAAGACAAGAATCCTAATTTTTATAGTTCATCCATGACAAATCAAACAATCAAATTAAACAAATCTAACCTCATGCAATCAAACTAATTGTAAATTTTATGAGGTATAAACACGTATGTAACCAAAATTCATTCAAGAATACATCATAACTCACATGGAGAAGATGATACTTTCAAATTATTAGGAAGATGTTTGTAAAAAATTTAGGAAGCTAAATATCAACTAGGCTTGCAATTACTTGATCAATTTCTCATCTTTTGATTACTGTTTATATAACCCCTGGGTTTCATTCTTCATATTTTGCAATTATACCAATGTTCGATTATTCACACTTCATATACACAACTTAAACAAGTTCATAGAACTTAATTCTTATTATTTTGTGAAATATATTACTTCTATAAATCTTTTAACTTTTAAGTTTTCTTTGTTATAACCCATAATTATTTCAATATAAAATAATTGAAATTTGGGATATTACACTACAATTCGTTAAACTGTGTTTCATTCTTAGCAATTCATCCTTTTCGATAGATAATTGAGTAAGCATTTTCTTTTCTAGTCTCGACCATTTATCTTTATGTGCATATTGTTGGGAACGTATTTCAAATACATCATCAAGTCAACTAGAAAATCTAACTCTTGTCGCGAAAATCAACTTTATGCTTCTTCTCAAACTCGACACAACTCTCCATTTTCAACCCATATTCACAGCTCCAACCCGAATTAACCCATATAATATGTTGGAAACATCAAACTTAGTAATCACGAATCAAAATGTACATAAAAACCCGTTCAAGAATCAATTAATCACATGTTCATTATAACTTGTTCAAAAGCCCCAAATCCTTCTAAAAGACGAGAATCTTAATTTTTATGATTCATCTATAACAAATCAAACAAATGAAAGAAATCTAACCTCATTCAATCAAACTATACGTAATTTCTATGAGGTATAAACACGTATTTAACCAAAATTCATTCAAGAGCGTCATAGCACACATAGAGAAGATGATACTTTTAAATTAATTTGGAAGATATTTGCAACAGATTTAGGAAACTAAATATCGACTAGGCTTGCAATTTCTTGATCAGTTTCCCATCTTTTGTGTAGTGTTTATATTACCCCTGGGTTTCAATCATCGTATTTTGCAATTAAACCAATGTTCGATTATTCACACTTCATACACACAACTTCAACAAGTTCATAAACTTAATTCTTATTATTTTGCGAAAAGACTACTTCTATAGTCTTTTAACTTTAAGTTTTCTTAGTTATAACCCATAATTATTTTAAGGTAAAATAATTGAAATTTGGGATATTACACTACTCCAATTCGTTAACCTGTGTTTCATTCTTAGCAATTCTTCCTTTTCATTTGAGTAAGAATTTTCTTTACTAATCTCGACCATTTCTTTATGTGCATATTGTTGGGCACGTATTTCAATTACTTCATCAAGTCAACTTGAAAATCTAACCGTGTTGCAACAAATCAACATTATGCTTTTTCTCCAAGTCAACCCAACCCTTCATTTTCAACTCATATTCACAGCTCAAACCCGAACTCAACCCATATAATATGTTGGAAACATCAAACTTAGTAATCACGAATAAAAATGTACATAAAAACCCCTTAATAAATCAATTAATCATATGATTATTATAACTTATATAAAAGCCCCAAATCCCTTAAAAAGACAAGAATCCTAATTTTTATGTTTCATCCATGACAAATTAAACAATCAAATTAACAAAATCTAACCTCATGCAAATAAAATTATATGTAATTTTTATGAGGTATAAACATGTATTTAACCAAAATTCATTTAAGAATATCATAACTCACATAAAGAAGATGATACTTTCAAATTAATTAGGAAGATGTTTGCAACAAATTTAGGAAACTAATTATCGATTAGGCTTGCAATTTCTTGATCAATTTCTCATATTTTTATTAGTGTTTATATAACCCCTGGGTTTCAATCATCATATTTTGCAATTACACCAATGTTCGATTATTCACACTTCATACACACAACTTAAACAAGTTCATAGAACTTAATTCTTATTATTTTGCGAAATATACTACTTCTTTAATCTTTTAACTTTAAGTTTTCTTTGTTATAACCCATACTTATTTCAATGTAAAATAATTGAAATTTGGGATATTACACTACTCCAATTCGTTAAACTGTGTTTCATTCTTAGCAATTCGTCCTTTTCGATAAATAATTGAGTAAACATTTTCTTCTCTACTCTCAACCATTTATCTTTATGTGCGTATTATTGGGAACATATTTCAACTACTTCATCAAGTCAACAAATTTAGGAAGCTAAATAAGAACTAGGCTCGCAATTTCTTGATCAATTTCTCATCTTTTACAATTACACCAATCTTTGATTATTCACACTTCTTACACACAACTTTAACAAGTTCATAAAAAATAATTCTTATTATTTTGGTAATAAACTACTTCTATAATCTTTTAACTTTAAGTTTTCTTTGTTATAACCCATAATTTTTTTAATGTAAATGAATTGAAATTTGGGATATTACACTAGTCCAGTCTCTACCATTTATCTTTATGTGCATATTGTTGGGCACGTATTTCAACAACTTCATCATGTCAACGTGAAAATCTAACCGTGTTGCAAAAATCAACTTTATGCTTCTTCTTCTCCTACTCAACCCAACCATCCGTTTTCATCCCATATTCACAGCTCAAACCCGAATTTAACCCATATAATATGTTGGAAACATCAAACTAAGTAATCAAGATTCAAAATTTATATAAAAACCCGTTCATGAATTAATTAATCACATATTCATTATAACTTGTTCAAAAGCCCAAATCCCTTAAAAAGACAAGAACCCTAATTTTTATAATTCATCCATAACAAATCAAACAATCAAATGAAAGAAATCTAACCTCATTCAATCAAACTATACGTAATTTCTATGAGGTATAAACACGTATTTAACCAAAATTCATTCAAGAACGTCATAACACACATAGATAAAATGATACTTTCAAATTAATTAGGAAGATGTTTGCAACAAATTTAGGAAGCTAAATATCCACTAGGCTCGCAATTTTTTGATCAATTTCTCATCTTTTAATTAGTGTTTATATAACCCCTTGGTTTCAATCATCACATTTTTCAATTATACCAATGTTCGATTATTCACACTTCATACACACAACTTTAATAAGTTCATATAACTTAATTCTTATTATTTTGCGAAATATATTACTTCTATAATATAGTCTTTTAACTTTAAGTTTTCTTTGCTATAACCCATAATTATTTCAACGTAAAATAATTGAAATTTGGGATATTACACTACTCCAATTCGTTAACATGTGTTTCATTCTTAGCAATTCATCCTTTTCGATAGATAATTGAGTAAGCTTTTTCTTTTCTACTCTCCACCATTTATCTTTATGTGCATATTGTTGGGTACGTATTTCAACCACTTTGTCAAGTCAACTTGAAAATCTAACTTTGTTGCGAAAATCAACTTTATGCTTCTTCTCAAACTCGACACAACCCTCCATTTTCAACCCATATTCACAACTCCAACCCGATTTCAACTCATATAATATGTTGGAAACATCACAATTAGTAATCATGAATCAAAATGTATATAAAAACCCGTTCAAGAATCAATTAATCACATGTTCCTTATAACTTGTTCAAAAGTCCCAAATCCATCAAAAATACAAGAATCCTAACTTTTATGGTTCATCCATTTCAAATCAAGCAATCAAATTAGCAAAATCTAACCTCATGCAAATAAAATTATATATAGTTTTTATGAGGTATAAACACATATTTAACCAAAATTCATTTAAGAACATCATAACTCACATAGAGAAGATAATACTTTCTAATTTTGGAAGATATTTGCAATAAAATTTAGGAAACTAATTATCGACTAGGCTTGTAATTTCTTGATCAATTTCTCATCTTTTGATTAGTGTTTATAAAACCCCTGGGTTAATTCTTATTATTTTGCGAAATATTACTTATGTAATATAATCTTTTAACTTTAAGTTTTCTTTGCTATAACCCATAATTATTTCAATGTAAAATAATTGAAATTTGGGATATTACACTACTCCAATTCGTTAATATGTGTTTCATTCTTAGCAATTCATCCTTTTCGACAGATAATTGAGTAACCATTTTCTTTTCTACTCTCGACCATTTATCTTTATGTGCATATTGTTGGGAACGTATTTCAACTACATCATCAAGTCAACTAGAAAATCTAACTCTGTTGCGAAAATCAACTTTATGCTTCTCAAACTCGGCACAACTCTCCATTTTCAACCCATATTCACAGCTCCAACCCGAATTTAACCCATATAATATGCTTGAAACATCAAACTTAGTAATCACGAATCAAAATGTATACAAAAACCCATTCAAGAATCAATTAATCACATGTTCATTATAACTTGTTCAAAAGCCCCAAAATCCCTCAAAAAGACAAGAATCCTAATTTTTATGATTCATCCATAACAAATCAAACAATCAAATGAAAGAAATCTAACCTCATTCAATCAAACTATAAGTAATTTCTATGAGGTATAAACATGTATTTAACCAAAATTCACTCAAGAACGTCATAGCACACATAGAGAAGATGATACTTTCAAATTAATTAGGAAGATGTTTGCAACAAATTTAGGAAACTAAATATCAACTAGGCTTGCAATTTCTTTATTAGTTTCTCATCTTTTGAATAGTGTTTATAGAACCCTTGGGTTTCAATCATCATATTTTGCAATTAAACCAATGTTCGATTATTCAAACTTCATACACACAACTTTAATAAGTTCATAAAACTTAATTCTTATTATTTTGGGAAATATATTACCTCTATAATCTATTAACTTTAAGTTTTCTTCGTTATATCCCATAATTATTTCACTGTAAAATAATTGAAATTTGAAATATTACACAACTCCAATTCGTTAACCTATGTTTCATTCTTAGCAATTCATCGTTTTCTATAGATAATTGAGTAAGCATTTTCTTTACTACTCTCGACCGTCTATCTTTATGTGCATATTGTTGCACCTCTTTCAAATACTTCATCAAGTCAACTTGAAAATCTAATTGTGTTGCGAAAATCAACTTTACGCTTCTTTTCCAACTCGACCCAACCCTCCATCTTCAACCCATGTTAACAGCTCAAACCCGAATTCAACCCTTATAATATTGTGGAGACATTATTCTTAGTAATCATGAATCAAAATGTATATAAAGACCCGTTCAAGAATCAATTAATCACATGTTCATTATAACTTATTCAAAAGCCCAAATCTCTCAAAAGACAAAAATCCTAATTTTATGATTCATCCATGACAAATCAAACAATCAAATTGAAGAAATCTATCGTCATGCAATCAAACTATTTGTAATTTCTATGAGATATAAACACGTATTTCACCAAAATTCATTCAAGAACATCATAAGAACTCACATGGACAAGATGATGCTTTCAAATTATTAGGAAGATGTTTGCCACAAATTTAGGAAGCTAAAATATCAGCTAGGCTTCTCGATCAATTTCTCATCTTTTGATTAGTGTTTGTATAACCCATGGGTTTCAATCATCATATTTTGCAATTAAACCAGTGTTCGATTATTCACACTTCATACACACAACTTTAACAAGTTCATACAACTTAATTCTTATTACTTTGCGAAATATATTGCTTCTAATCTTTTAACTTTAAGTTTTCTTTGTTATCAACCGTAATGATTTCAATATAAAATAATTGAAATTTGGGATATTACACTAGTCTAATTCGTTAACCTGTATTTCATTCTTAGAAATTCATCCCTTTCGGTAGATAATTGAGTAAGCATTTTCTTTACTACTCTCGACCTTTTATCTTTATGTTCATATTGTTGGGCAAATCTTCCAACTACTTTATCAAGCCAACTTGAAAATCTAATTGTGTTGGGAATTCAACTATATGCTTCTTCTCTAACTCGGCCCAACCCTCCATTTTCAACCTGTATTCACAGCTCAAACCCGAGTTCAACCCATATAATATGTTGGAAACATCAAACTTAGTAATCACGAATCAAAATGTATATAAAAACCCTTTCAAGAATCAATTAATCACATGTTTATTATTACTTGTTCAAAGCCCCCAAATCCCTCAAAAAGACAAGAATCCTAATTTTTATGATTCATCCATGACAAATCAATCAAACACATTTAAGAAATCTAACATCATGCAATCAAACTATTTGTAATTTCTATGAGGTATAAACACGTATTTCACCAAAATTCATTCAAGAACTTCATAACTCACATGGACAAGATGATACTTTCAAATTATTATGAAGACATTTGCAAATACATTCGGAAGCTAAATATCAACTAGGCTTGCAATTTCTTGATCAATTTCTCATCTTTCAATTAGTGTTTATATAACCCCTGGGTTTCAAACATCATATTTTGATATTAAACCAATGTTCGATTATTCACAATTCATGCACACAACTTTAACAAGTTCATAGAACTTAATTCTAATTATTTTGCGAAATAGAGTACTTCTATAATCTTTTAACTTTAAGTTTTCTTTGTTATAACCCATAATTATTTTAATGTAAAATAATTTAAATTTTGGATATTACACTAGTCCAATTCGTTAACTTGTGTTTCATTCTTAGCAATTCATCATTTTCAATAGATAACTGAGTAAGCATTTTCTTTACTATTCTCGACCTTTTATCTTTTTGTGCATATTGTTGAGCACATGTTTCAACTACTTCATCAAATCAACTTGAAAATCTGTGTTGCGAAAATCAACTTTGTGCTTCTTCTCCAACTCTACCCAACCCTCCATTTTCAACCCATATTCACAGCTCAAACCCGATTTCAACCCTTATAATAGTTGGAAACATCAAACTTAGTAATCATGAATCAAAATGTATATAAAAACCCGTTCCAGAATCAATTAGTCACATGTTCAGTATAACTTGTTCAAAAGTCCAAAATCCCTCAAAAAGAAAAGAATCCTAATTTTTATGATTCATCCATGACAAAATCAAACAGTGAAGTTAAAATATCTAACCTCGTGTAATCAAACTATTTGTAATTTCTATGAGGTATAAATACATATTTCACCAAAATTTATTCATGAACATCATAACTCACGTGGAGAAGAAGATACTTTCAAATTATTAGGAAGGTGTTTGCAACAAATTTACGAAGCTAAATATCAACTAGGCTTGCAAATTCTTAATCAATTTCTCATTTTTCGGTTAGTGTTTATATAACCTCTAGGTTTCAATCATCATATTCTGCATTTAAACCAATTTTTGATTATTCACAATTCATACACACAACTTTAACAAGTTCATAGAACTTAATTCTAATTATTTAGCAAAATACAGTACTTCTATAATCTTTTAACTTTAAGTTTTCTTTGTTATAACCCATAATTAATGTAAAAGAATTGAAATTTGGGATATTACACTAGTATAATTCGTTAACCTGTGTTTCATTCTTAGCAATTCATCCTTTTCGATAGATAATTGAGTAAGCATTTTGTTTACTACTCTCGACCTTTTCTCTCTATGTGCAAATTGTTGGGCACATCTTTCAACTACATCATCAAGTCAACTTCAAAATCTAATTGTATTGCACAAATATGAATTCGCTTTATTCTTTCTTTTCAACTGAAAGCATCATCGATTGCATTCTCTAAAATTTCACGATAACGAATCTCATAGTCATAGTCACTTAAGATTTCCATCATATTTGTTGCATATTCATATCTTTCTTGTTAAATGTATGCTTTAAATTCTTTTGATCTAGTAACACACTTAGTAGTGTATAGACAATGTCTCCGTACTTCTTTGACTCAAATTCAAGTGTTGTACAGTTTTTTTTTTTTTCAGATCAACAGATTAGTCGTTTAACTTTCAAAATTTGTATTACATTCTTCCCACCTTATTTTAATCTTGTTTCGAGATTAGTTGAATAAATGAGAATGCTTTTTTATTTCATACTCCGATTTCCACTTATATTCCCTACCTCTTCGAGAATTCCATTTTGCCATTACCGATACAAATTACTTTCTTTTTAGCTTTCTTCATGTGGCGATTTTCAATGTGTAGTAATTATGTAGCACCCCAAACCTGAGAGGTTATTACTTCAATATTTGAAAATAAATAAACCCAATAATTATGCCTCTTATTGAGTGTTATTGACATGGGTAAGACTTTTCAATACGTATGCCATCTATATCGGATTGGTTTAGGTGCGCATACTCTACCATAAAATAGTTGAATATAAATAAACCCAAAACTTGTACCTTTTATTGAGGGTCAAAACTTGTACTCTTCAATATGCATGTCATCTATACCGGTTAAGTTTAGGTGCGCATAGTGTCCCCTTTATTAAGTGTCAGTACATGACATGGGTAAGAACTCTTCAACATGTATGTCAGTGACCCTTAAACTTCATTTATGCCTAAAATGTCACTGTGCTTCTTTCTATTCTTCTTTCATTCACATTTAATCTTCTTTAAACATATTTTCATCTAAAAATAGTAACCTAACCTCTATTAATCATTTTTTATTCAGGTCTTCTTTAAAACAAGAATTTGATAAGAAAAACATTGGCATTCATCAACATGTGCATGTTTATCAAATATATTCTACATGTTTTCACAAACTCTTTACATGCTTTCACATACTCCTTACTGTAAATCCTTTAGACATACATATCATCCCAAAATCATAAAAGTGGGCATCCAGAACTCACTTGGTAACTTCTAATCAGCTGTTCTTGACAAGGAATTTGATATCTTAAACACTATCATGTTTGAGTAGCAAACCACTTGTGTGTAAAACGGTTCACATGTAAGACTCCCCTCATGTCTCGTTACATGACGCGACTTGAAAACCTCTTCATGCCTTTCTGTAAGCCAGCAACACTTATTTTCATATTTCGCTTTTGTCCTCAAATGATCAATGAAGCCGTTAAAACTAACTTTCGTGCGCATACATACGAGTATCTCGAAACTAACCCAAGCGAAATTTGATTTAGGTAATTCAAGTAGCCTAAGACCTTGCCGATTTATTTCACTTTTTAACGATTTGAGAAAATCACACCACTTCTCTTGGTCTTCAGTTATGAATCACCACCGCATATAGGACAGGTTTAAATCACATCCAAACAACCCTTATCACATGCCTTGATAATACACATAAAACGTAATCCGAATCTTTACCTAACTCGAACGTTAGATGGGTTTTCCTCGCATCATATCCAACCCAACGTATGGTGGCTTTCTACTACATAAATGTTTCGTAACCCTAGGCATTTTCAATACTTCACGTAACTTACATCACCCGATTTGTCTAACTTTCATTGCCTCTTGGTATTGGAGGCCCTAGTCCGACCATGCATAACTATTGCCATTATAGTTCACAAGCCATAAATTGACAAACATCAGATTGTGGCTGAATTTAAACTTTATTTTATTATGCACGCACAAAATGTGGCAATAAAAAGCACATAAAGTAAACAGTGCTTAATTCATCTGTTCGATCACATTACTGAAAACATCATAGCAAGCATGTGTACCAACCATAGCATAAAGAAACTAGTATATAGAAACCCCCCCCCCCCCCCACTGTATTTTTTTTATTATGTGTCCATTTCCACCACAGTTCTGGCACTTTTTAGAGTTCAACGGTCACGATGATGGTGTCCTGGTTTTTCACATCGAAGTCATAAATTGGTTTTCAACTTGCATTCTCCCGAATATTGCATCCTACGTTTCTCGCACGGATCCACCTCTTCCAACCCAGTCTTCTTTTCTACAAACTCATAGTTCCGGTATAGGCTTTCATCTTGTTAATCATATTGCATTTCGTTAAACTAAACTACTAACAGAAACATGTTAGGTTTAGTTGTCATCATAGTTCTTTTTAGCTCATGGAGTCACCAAATCAGGAATTAGGTGAGACATTTCACAAGTATCTTTAACTCGTCCGCCTTCATTCTCTAGACCGATCTCCTGAAGAGACCTCACGTCTCTAGCGTTCACAAATCTAATAAAAGTGAAGCGGATACCGAATCTATGTCTTTCTTTGGTAGAAAGGTGTCAACTAGCGACCCTAAATCTTCGTACACTTTCCAAAGTAGGTTTCCCGTGCATCATTCCGGTTTGAGATGAAGAAGCTTTTGGTTTGGTGGATTGAGTGTTCGCTTCCCTCTCAACTTGCTTCCATCTCCTTTTTCGAACCATCTCCCAAGTTTCTTCTCTATCTTCCTCCAACGTATCTTTCAGCGATTATGTGACTGTTTGAGCTTAACCATTTAGAGAGAGAGCTTCTATTATATTAATTAGTTTGCTTAATCAACTTTTCATTTATAAGTAAATATTTCAATATTGGATTATAAATAAAACAAATGCTTGTCCATTTTACCGTGTTAGTCACATGGGTAAGAACTCTTATATATCTATGTCATCTGTATGGGATTAGTTTACGTGTAACGAATCTTTAGACTTGACCTATCCAAGATCCATTAACTACATTTATTCCAACGGTGGCATTATACTTCTTTGTATTCTTCTTTTATTCACATTTTAATCTTCTTTAAACATATTTCACTTAGAAATAGCAACCTAACCTTACGTAGTAATCATTATTTATCTAGGTCTTCTTTAAAACAAGTATCAGATAAGAAACACATTAGTGATTGTCAAAATGTACTTATAGAATTTATTCTATAGGTTATAAGTTAATCTTTACCATGAAATCATGTAAACATGCACATCAGCCCAAAATGGGTAAAATCTACCGAAAATGGTCATCCATAACTAAGAACTCACATGGCTTGCCATAGAACTTTTAATCAACTGTTTTAATAAGGAACTCTATATTTTCTACTCAACGCTATCATTTCATTCAATTCCTCATGTCCGGGTAGCATACCCCTTCATGCGTGTAAACCGGTTTGCACATAAGAATCCCGTTATGTCTTGTTACATGACGCGACTTCAAAACACTTTCCTCTTCTCAGACTTAACTTCCGTCCAAGTTTGATTAATGAAAACTCAAAAATCAAACTTTCACGTGCATATACTTACTAGTAACTTAAAACTAACCAAAATAAACTCCAATTGAGGTGATTCAAGCTGCCATGGGCCCGTCTCGCCATATTTCTTCATATACAATGATTCTGAGTCAAAACACACCATCTGCCTCTTCTTGGTCTTTGGTTATGAATCAACGCAGCCTCTTAGACAAATTCAAATAATATCTAAACCACCCTTATCACATGCCTTGATCACGCAAGAACTGTAATTTGGAAATTTACCCAACCCGCATGTTAGGTTTTCTTCGCACCATATCTGACCCGACCACCCCATGGCAACTTTCTACTTCGTCCTAATACCGAACCACTTCATGCATGCAAACTGGTTTGTATGTATGAATCCTGGCGGGTCTCGTCACATGATGTGACTCGAAAACCTTCCCGGCCTCACCCTTCTTTAAGACAACAACACTTTCTTATTCTCAACGTATGAGTAGCTTGAAAATGACCCAAACGAACTCTAATTGAAGTGATTTTGGGACAGATCACCACAACATCTACGACATATTAAAATCACGTCCAATTCACCCTTATCACATGCTTTGATTACACACATGAACACTAGTCGGGAATTTTAACCCAACCCAAACACTAGGTGAGTTTTCATTGCACCATGTCCAACCTAGACACCTCATTGTGGCTTCCAGCCGTGTGTTTGATTGATCGTGCGTATATAAGGAACATGGACCCATGGTTCCTAAGTTAAATACATTAATCTAGTTAAAAGGATTTTTGTTAAAGCCCTCCATGTATCATGCGATTATTAGGAAAAGGGTAACAACGCATCCGTTTGGTTACAAAATAAAGTACAAGTTACAACATATTCCGTCTTTAAAATTCCTACAAAAGTTATTCAGCTGCAAGGTCTAGTCTAGATCATATTATTATGCATGCATTTAAGCCATCAGGCATCTATTTGATTACAAAATAAAGTACAAGTTACAACATATTTCGTCTTTAAATTTCCTACAAAAGTTATTCAGCTGCAAGGTCTAGTCTAGATCATATTATTTATTATACATGCATTTAAGCCATCAGGTGTTCAAATCATATAAAATATTTGATTCAACAAGTATCACAATTTGTAAGGTTAAACCATATTCACCTAATGGTTTATTTGACTGTTGCGATAAAAATATCTCAAAGACTACAATACCCTTTGGTGTTAATAGTAGGTTGATGAAAATTAGAGGGTGGGACACAAGGTGTAATGAAAGTGCAGACACAGGGAGTCAAAGGGTAAAATTTTAAATATAGATTAGCAAGCTGATTCTGTTTATTTTTCACATGGACACAAATTGTACATGATTGTTTATTACTAGGGGTGTTCATGTAATTGAATATCAAATATTCGAATCGAATTATTCAAATTTTGAAATTCTGAGGCTGGCTTCGAATTCAATTCGAATTCGAAATAGATTCGACAAATTCGATTCGAATTCAAAAAAGCTAATTCGACATTCGATTCGAATTCAGTTAAAAAATCTATTTCACTTTCAAAACCACTACAAATTTGAGTTTTTTTAACAACAAAAAGTGCAAGCTTATAAAATAAATAAATCGTTTAAAGTTGTCACATCTTAAATATTCAAAATGGTAATGTCCAATTACATTAATTATTGACCAAAGTGATGAACTTTCAATTTCTAATCTTTATAACTCAAATGATTTATGTAGTTTATTTGTTCATATGTATGTATATATATATAACAAAAATAAAATTTACAATTTGAATTCAAATTTCGAATGAATACGAATATATTCGAATGAAATCGAATTTAAAATCATAAATTCGTATTCGATTCGAAATTCGATTTCTAAAATCGAATTTGAACCGAATCGAACTCGAATGATTGACAATCGAATTCGAACCTTCAAATTCGTATGCAAGTCGAATCGAATTTCGAGTTATTCGAGTCTGATTCGAATATTGAAACCCTTATATATTTCTTAGGCTGGAATTTTGTTTTTTTAGCAAGGATTCAGACAAATAGGTTAAAATTCAAAAGAAAACCACCGATAATAAAAAGTGTGTGTGGCTTATAAACCATCATAGATAAAGTAAAGGTTTTATATACAAAGTACCTTTCAAAAATGATGTCACTATGTGCTACGACAACATTATTACGTGGCTCGCAATTTTTTTCTTTGAATTGGAATTGGACAAATACAGAAATAATAATCTAATTTATTTTTTCATACACTTTATATAATATGTGGTTATCTTAAGTAAAGACGTCGAAATAAATATATATTGTTAACCTAATTAAACCATTACCATCACTTTATTAATGACGATGACAAACATCTAAATTCTATTATGAAAATCATAAAGTAAATTATCGTAGAATTTTAAAACATAAGTACATATACTACTTTTCATATCTACTATTATAACAAACAAAAATGTTTGTTGAACCAAAAGCTCCTTAGTTAGCCTAATAGTTTGCCAGGTGGCACTCTCATGTATTAACCTAAATTAAATTTATTAATTTAAAGCTAAAATCTAATTAAGATTTAAAACATTCCTTATCTTGCCTTATCATTATCCCATTCATTCCTTATCTAGCTTTATTGTGAATTACAACTAAGGGCGCGTTCGCTTCACGGACTTTTTTTAAAGGATTTGGAATTGGAATGGAATAGAATGTTTGAGAATCTCTATCATGTGTTTGGTTGGTTAATATGTATTGAAATTGGAATCTTCTTCATTTTTTTATTTTTTTTAACGAGGGCAAAGACGGAAACGTTTTAGTTTTTTTACATTTTTCGTTTTTGATTTATATTTTGAGTTATGAATTTTTTATTAATTTTTTTGAATTTTTTTTGGAGGGGTTTTTATTGTTAATAAGAAAATTCCTTAACAATCCTTTCAAATAGGTGTGATTTTAAAATCCTTTGAAATATGGGATTTGATGGGATTTAGTTTTCATTCCCATTCTTTCATTTAATGAAACGAACATATCAATTCATAGGATTTAAAATCTCATTCCTTAAAATTCCTTACAAATCCTTGAAACGAACAGGCCCTAAGGGAATTTGATTCATATTATAAACTCATGTTCATTGCACCACCCATTTTATTGATTATGATTGCCCAAATGACTTATTTACTTTTCTCACAAACCTGAAGTATATTGACTCTTGGTTTATATTTTTTTCCAAGTTACATGCAATAGATACCATTTGTCAATGACAAATTTAGATGTTACCATGATAAAAACATGATCAGAAACATTAGCGAGTTTGGTAGAAAACAATTGATTAGATTATTCTAGGTTATTTTGACCAAAAAACTTTATTTACAAGATCAAAAACATAAGTGGGTTGGGTAGAAGGTCAAAGTGACTAATTTCGTATGGACCGATTGGAACCGAAATACTCCTTGTCCAGTATTTTGATTAGCAATATGGGTGTCACATATGAATGCAAAAGCCTTATTATTCAGAAATCGAGCTGAATGAATTTAGTCAATCTTTCGTTCCTTTTTTTTCTTTGTCTTTTGATCTATTTACTGATTATTAATGTACCAATCGAACTGAATGAATGAGACAATTGTTAGGTATTAAATCATGGTTAGTTTGGTTATTTTTTTGTTGTGAATTGCAGGTAATAGTAGAAGCAATAATTGGAAATCAGACGGCCTCATCAATGGTTAGGGAAACTAGCAATTAGGTCAAATAAAAAAATATATATTCTTTGTTGCTATATAACGTATGATTTGTTAATGTTTTGGTAAAACTGTAGCAATTTATTTGTATATATAAAACTTGCAACTTATTTGTAATTTAGAGATTTTATGAACTTTTCATTTTTCAATATTATATCTAATACGTAGTTTTAATCATATAACGTATTTAAAAATTTATTAATTATACCGTTTTCGTTGTCAAGCCAGGTAATATACGGGTTCCTAACCTAGTACACAAATAAGAGTATTTATCATCAAGGCATCAAGTTTAGGGTGAATGCCAAGTATATAGTTAATTAAGGCTTTAAGGGGAAAATTGATCCAAAGATTGATTTTTAGTTGGCTTAAATTACATGATGAAATATGTTTGGGAAGTAAATAGAAGATATTGATAAATTGGTTAAACGGGTCAACGTGTTTAAACATAACTATTGTTTTACCTAGTGTGTTGCGCGCTTAAGCAGTTGGAATCTGTTTATGTGCATGCCGCGTTGCGGTAGTGCACTAATTTGGATTCTGTTGATAGTGTCAGTCCGTTAAAATACCGACACTAAATTTAAAAAAATGAAATTTCAAAAAAAATAAAATAGTAACGATACTCGTATAACTTAAAATAAAAAATTAATATATATTAAAAATTTCGTAATGGTAACGACTGGAAATACATTCAGTAAAACCCAGGCGTTTTAGCAACGACTCAACATGAATTATGTCGTTATTGGCTACGCTTGTTACGGTACAAGAACTAAACCTATAAAATAAATTCGTCGAATTAACATTTTTAAATAAGAAACCAAAAAAGGTAGTAACACTCGTATAACATATTATAAGAAAAGTTAACATATTTAAAACAATATATGTTTATTCGGTTGGTAAAAGCCAAGCGTTACAACGGCTAGTAGGCATGTATTCGTTTGGTATTAGTTACGTTCGAAATGGTACCAGAATTACACCTAAAAAGAAATGTGTCGAATTAATATATAAACATATTAACATTTAAAAAAATAAAATTTATAAAATGAGGTCTTTTGTCGGTAAAATCTGGGCGGTGATAAAACCCGGCGTTGGTAAAATCCTGGCGGTAAAAGCCAAGCATTATGTTGGGGTCGGTCAATATCGGCTACGTTCATTACAGTATGAATAACCTTGGTAAAACCCAAACGTTGTCGGTTCCGGACGTTGCGATGATGAGTCGAATGAATTCGGTAAGTTTCTGTTGCATTCGTTACGGTGCCGAAAATAAAACAAAAAAGTTGGTAAGACGCAGGTGTTGGTAACACCCGGACATTATCGGTCTCAGACGTTTATTACATTTAATTGTTTAATTCATTTTAACTTAAAAAAATAAATAGTTTTAGGGTATCTGTGGGTATGTGCTGTCAGTAATTTATGACTTATAAGTATTTAAGAAAAAAGATAAGGTAACCATACAGGATTTACTATGAATACCCCTCCTCCTTATAGTAAATGAGTTGCCATGATATACTAAGATCATAAACGGAAAATGCAAAGGATCGAAAGGTATTTTAGTACGATAGAGCAATGTATATACACACGTCACATGATAACCACATGACACATCGTCAAAATCATACGTATGATTTTCTTAGTTAGACATACAAAATATACACTCTTAACTAATACTTGAAATTTTCAAATTCATTCATTTCTTTTTTGTCCCCCAATTTATATTTTTATAGCATAAAACATCAATCAAAGTAAAAAAAAAAAAAAAAATAAGGTATACTTTTGAAATTTATTTATAAATAAATAGAGTATGGTTAGATTTAGAATTTCGCATGAAACTCATTCGAAGTTGCTTGAAATCTTCATAAGCCTAGCCTTTTGAAGTTGGGGTCGAATTTTCTCAGGTGGAGACTCTTGCTTTGTATTACGGAAAGGAATCCTTTCGTTTTATTCGGTATCTCGATGGGTTTTAATATGGCCAAGACGATTAATTGGAATTTGGTGATTACTGGATTTCAAAAATGGTTTTCCTTTTGGAAGGTTAAAACGCCATATTTCTCTTTTTCTTATGTCAGGTAAAAGGTCCTAGCCAAGCTCGAGTTCGGCTTAACTCGTTTGCACCCCTAATACTTTATTATTTAAAAAATCATATAATAAGACAAATGATTTGATAAGTATCAACTCTTATCTTGTCGTTTGAAACTAAGAAGGGGACGCACGTCTCTACAATAGTCATTTATATTTAAGAAAGTTTTACATGCATTTCAATACCACGTATATTTATTGGTCAGATATAAAATCCGTGTAAATTTGTTATGATGTGAGTTTGGGAAATAATAAGTTGAATATTAAGTGTTTAAAACGTTAGAATTACCAATTAATAATAATACACAACTATGTTTTTGTTTAAGAAGTCTCATACTTGTAAAATCGTGTTTTATATCTGGCTCAATTCATGTCAAGTATAAAAACACTCGTTTTGATTTCCAAATACATTTTTTCGTTACCATTCTATTTCTTATATATTTAACTATGTTCAACACAACTACCAAAAATATAAAATAAAACTTTTCATGTATCGTTTAGAGTGGATAATCATATTGGGTATCACCTGATATCATATACCTACCTGTATTCTAACACAAGAATTTTTTTTATTAATTTCATATTAACCGGAATAACCGTCCACGATGTTTTTAGCTGGTGTTCTCGTTGATACACATTTGTTTTCTAATACCTATTTATTTTGATATGTTTGTCTTTAGGAGTTTAGGTCGTTATATAACCTTGTGAATTAAGAAATCAGACTTATGTAAACCACATGAATTATAAAGTAATTAAAATACAAAACAAACCAATAAGTTGATGATCACAATTGGAATCATACAAAATAGTGAAAATGACATAACTTGTCTTTATTAATGTAACACACTTTTTTGTTACCAACCAATGACTTTTAGATTTTATATATGACCCGTTTCTTTACGTGTATATATATAAACACACATATAGGCTCATCATCTTCATCTTCATCTTCATCAATGGCCATTGCTTCCATATTGGCTTTCATCGCGGATTGGTCCACACCCGCGGTTCTGTTTTGTGTTCTTAACCTCATGATCGCGACCATCTTCATTGCTTCAAACTACAAGGCTCAAGATCATCATCATAATACACCGAGTCAACTCACTCGATCACCTTCTTTGTTGGAACGAGTCAAGTCTGTGAATTATCATCTTTTAGCTTCTACACAACCCCAGATCAATTTGAACCTACCGGGTTGAACTCAACCGAGTCAAACTCAACCGAGTCAAACTCAGCGAGTCGACTCAGTCATCGCCCGTCTCTTTTGCAACGAGTTAAGTCAGTTGATTTCTCTTTCTCTTGATTCCACAACTCGGTACCCACCGAGTCAGAGCAACTCAGTGACTCGCCGACTGAAAGAACTCGAACTTTTTCGTTGATTGACCGAGTCAAGTCGTTCAAGCTCACTACCCCTTTCAACTCGGATCAAAACTCGGACAACACAGAAGCTAGCAAAGACGAACATTCGGACATCGAGCCACAACATGAATAATAATAATAATAATAATAATAATAATAATAATAATAATAATAATAATAATGTCACAAGTGACAAGTCTCCCCACAACAAATCACCTAATGGTAAGTCTTTTCTTTATATATATTATCCTGTTAAACAAATGAATATCACCCACGGAATATTATTTGATGTAAAATCCGTCGATAATGACTGACGAATATTACAGAAGTCCAAACCAATTTTTTTTCTTATAAAATACATCGGCAAGTTACAGTCAGATTACCGACGGAATAAATTAATGTAACAAGTGGAAAGTTGCCCCACAACAATTTAGCTAATTGTATGTATTATATTTATATATTTCCCTATTAAAAAAATAGTGTTCGAACAAAAATATTTTTTAAAATACGTATGATAAGCTAGTCAAATTATTGACATAATCCATAAATTTAAAAGAGTTAATAATTAAGAAAAACTTTTTCTAGGATAATTGTGTG
The DNA here is from genome assembly GCF_021521415.1 of Bidens hawaiensis. Classification (NCBI taxonomy): domain Eukaryota; kingdom Viridiplantae; phylum Streptophyta; class Magnoliopsida; order Asterales; family Asteraceae; genus Bidens; species Bidens hawaiensis. Next base: position 103,603 of record NW_027495827.1, on the reverse strand, counting down.
TGATAGTACGCGGGTAAGTTGTCGAAAATCATATTATGAACGACCATGTCTTGTAACTAACTTCGTCGACGGATTTCCAACGGAGTCATCCTCAGGGGAGGATCTAGGGGGTGTCGGGGATACCCTCAACAGGGCCGGCTCAACCTCATTAATTGCCTAAAACGATAAACGAGGCCTTGTTTTAAAAAAGTTATCTTGTATTTAATCCAAATATATCAAGATGTCATATTTTTTTTGAAAATACATATCTAATACAGTTTCTCGCACCTTTCTATACTTAATTTAGTTTAAACGTCACTCAAATTAGACTCATTAATCCAAATCCCAAATTACAAATGTTTAATTATTAGTTTTGTTTTGGAATTTGGATGCATAAAGCCCTAGCTTCATTTCGTTGTCCCTAGAAACAGCTCTGGCCCTCAACTTTCACAGCGAAGCGCAAAATTTGTTCAAACCTTTTTTGTTTCTTCATTTTATGTAACCGGATACCCTTAAGCAAATGTTGTGATACCCCTAGGTCCAAAAAATTCTTTTAGGATGCTCCTAAATTTTTTTTCTTAATCTGTCACCGGTCACATATAAGTTATATTTATTTGTTTTGCAATTTCTATGAGAGACGTTATTAAATTATTGATTATTAAAGCTTGTAGCATTTGTATAACATGTTCATATAACATATTTACTTTAGTGTCAGAAAAATCTACCATGGCTCCCATGAAGAGGTTACCTAGCCGGCTATTGAAATCAAGTAGCGAGGTGGCGGCATCAGACGACGCTGAAGTGGATGACCAGCCGAAGCAGCCAGCGACAATGCAAGCCGCGGTTGGGGTGCATGATGAATGTGTAGATGCAAAAGCTGATGACTTTATTAAAAGGTTTAAACAACAATTGAAATTACAAAGGCTTGATTCTCTTCAAAGGTTGAGAGAAATGCTGAATAGAGGAACATGAATATGTTTGTTGACGTAAATGCCCTTGATTATTGAGTTATACGATCTTGTTTACTAGTTAATATATTTGGGTTATTTGGTCATTTCATTGTTTGTCTTAGTAACAGGGCCGATCCGTGGGTCAGTGAAATCAAGTAAGGGATTTAGGCTCACACATAATTAAGGCCTTCAAATAAATGAATAAAACATTATATATAGATATATTATAATGGGCAAAATCATTGGCGGATCTTTCTTTGTGCCAAAGTGGGTAACGTATTTTTTCCCGAAAAATAAAAAAAAATATATGCATGTATGTCCAGGTTAGGTAATTCGCATTTCACCATTTTATATTTCTTCTAATTTGGTAGATTAGGGTTTTGAATTATTGTTTGACCCGACCTGAACCAGATTTCCGACCCGATACTTAAAAGTAGGAAAAAAATTGGGTCTTGTGACTTTCGGGCGTTGATGTTCAAGATCTGCCGCTGGGCAAAATAATCTCAAAGTTATTTATTGATATGCTGGTAAACTTAGTTGTTGCTAAACTATAGGTTACGACTTACGAGTTTGAGACTTGTAATAAGTTGTGTTTTTTTTAGTTCATAGTTGTCATGAAAGAGTCATAAAATCTCATTTCGATTTTGGTCTTCAAAATCATTAAGCCGGTCTTGTCTAGTAATGTTGCCGGCCAGAGTGAAGTGGTGGTAGAAACTTAACTTTGGATTAGATTGTTTCATATGATGTTCTTTTCTGTAAGCGTTTCCTTTTGAGTCTTACAGGAAAAAATAAATAATAAATAAAAATAAATTATTCAATTATCCATATATATATTATCTACTAGGTTAGAACCCATGTATTACACGGGATAGTAGATAACAAACAAAAACAACAAAATAATAATAATAACATTAATAATATGATCTAAATTCTAAATATATGTAAGTAAACTATCATTATCTAAAAAATACACTAAAAAGACCAAATATAATTCATAAATCTATAACTTCATCTCATAAATGAAATTACATATTACATTAAATAGAATTATAAAAACTAAAAAGTTACGACGTTTATTCATAAACATCAAAGTTGTAAATTTTTTTCTATTTTCTACAACTTACTTTAATACTTAACATGCTCCATTAATAGAAAAAACCCATTTCTATCGTCATGATATGCAGGTGGTATTGCCTGTCAATCCATAAAAAAGAATAAAATCTATAACAAATTTATCTTTCTTTCCAAATTATGAATGTAGAGAAAGTAATAAAAAGTCAAAAACCTAAATATGAAACTCTAATTTTGTAATTTCATCTCGAAATGAGCCACTTCGTAATGATTTATAATATCTCCACCTTAAATCATAAATCTGGGGATGATACCTGTTTTGGCTTGCCAAAAAATAAAAATAGAGAAACTAAAAGAAAAAAAATAAAACAATAATAATAATAATAATCCAAAAAAATCTGAAAGAAATAAGAAATGTAAGCACTATAATATAATATTATCACTTGTATACAATATTATTTGCAAAGTGTAAAAAAAAAAAGAAAAAGAAAATTCAGATTCTCGATTGCATTGGAGAAATAAAAAAATGGAATATCAAGTTGTCATTCTCAAGTACTAAATTATAGAGCTATGAGTTAAAAACCGATCCGATATTTGGCTAGATTAATATATTTATAAAATTAGTAGCAAGATACCATTTTTAAATGGTCAGTTAACACAAAAGTTAAGCCTAAACAAATTGATGTATTTTATTAAAACGACTTGTTTTGAACCGAACTCATTTTAACCGGAACTCATTTTTCTAAGAAACCATATTGACCCGAACCAAATAGATGTTTAATTAAAACGACCCATTTTGACATGAACCAAAATTAATGATATAAAAAATTAGAAAATGCCATGAGTTAAAAACTGATCCGATATTTGGCTTGATTAATATATTTATAAAATTAGTAGCAAGATTCCATTTTTAAATGGTTAGTCAACACAAAAGTTAAGCCTAAACAAATTGATGTATTTTATTAAAATGATTTGTTTTGAACCGAACTCATTTTAACCGGAACTCATTTTTCTAAGAAACCATATTGACCCGAACCAAATATGTTTTTTTTAAAACGGCCCATTTTGATATGAACCAAAATTAATGAAATAAAAAATTAGAAAATGCCATGAGTTAAAAAATGATCCTATATTTGGCTAGATTAATATATTTATAAAATTAGTAGCAAGATTCCATTTTTAAATGGTAAGTCAACACAAAAATTAAGCCTAAACAAATTGATGTATTTTATTAAAATGACTTGTTTTGAACCGAACTCATTTTAACCAGAACTCGTTTTTCTAAGAAACCATATTGACCTGAACAAAATAGATGTTTTTTTTAAAACGACCAATTTTGACATGAACCAAAATTAATGAAATAAAAAATCAGAAAATGCCATGAGTTAAAATTGATTCGTTATTTGGCTAGATTAATATATTTTTAAAATCAGTAGCAAGATTCCATTTTTAAATGGTCAACACAAAAGTTAAGCCTAAACAAATTGATAATTTTATTAAAATGACTTGTTTTGAACCGAACTCATTTTAACCAGAACTCATTTTTCTAAGAAACCATATTGACCCGAAACAAATAAATAATTTTTTAAAACGACCCATTTTGACATGAACCAAAATTAATGAAATACAAAATAAAAAAAAAAACTAATTTTTAGTATTTTCTTAAGAAACAAATATTAATGTATGATTCAAATCATTAGATTTTGAAAAGAAATAAAATTAATGAAATAAAAAAATTAGAAAATGTCATGTAGCAATTTGAAGACATTTGGTTAAATATAAAAGAAAAGTTGATGAAAATCCACTCTTTTATTATATTGGTAGAGATAGAGATTTTGAAAAAAATAAAAAAAATTAATGTAATAACAAAATTAGAAATGTCATGTGACACTTTGAAGACATTTGGTTAAATATAAAAGATAAATTGATGGAAATTTACTATTTTATTATATAGGTTGAGATTTAAAAAAAAATAAAATTAATGAAATATAAAATTAGAAAATTTCATGTGACACTTTGAAGACATTTGGTTAAATATAAAAAAAATGGTGGAAATTAACTTTTTTATTATATAGGTAAAGATTTTGAAAAGAAATAAAATTAATTAAGAAAAAAAATAAAAAATGCCATGTGGCACATTGAAGATAATTGGTTAAATATAAAAGAGAAATTTATGGAAATCCACTCTTTTATTATATAGGTAGATTATATTGTTAGGTTATTGGATCATACATACACTAGATTGCATTTTTCATATAATTTCATAGGATTTAGTTTAAAGAACTGTTAAATATATTTTATTGTTTACGTTAAATTAATTACTACATATTTTCTATATTATTGTTGAATTTGATGTAACAGTTCGGTCATATTTTCTGTTTTTTATAGGATTTGGTTTATATAGTTGTTGTATTATATCTTTTTTATTGGACTCGATTTATATATTTCTGTCACGGAAAAAAAAAACCAGCTTTTGGGTCGATTGACAAGATTACACGAGCCGTATAAAAAAGCGGGTATGTTTCGGGTTGACCCATCTAAAAAACATGTCGTGTTTGGGTAGGTAAGTTGACTTTATCTGAAAACTTACATGTCGAGTTTATAGTTATTTCTGAAATGATAAAGAGTTACTCATGTGAAAAAATATAAAATCTAAGTTGCGTGTAATAAGCCAAGTTACATCAAATGTTCCCAACGTTGGTTGATAACTTGATATATATATTCAATACAATCAAAAGTTTTCCATGGAATCTCAATGCATCGTATGCATAGCACCAACTAAGTACCTAATATGCCATTAATAGCACTAAAGTGTTACTATTTCCTAAAAGGAAGAAGGTGATGTTTATATATAACAAGTCACATGACTCACATGTTTGACATAAAGTCTTAAAAGGTATAAGGCATGCCCTTTTAGATATACCAATAATAACAAAGTTTAATGGACTAAGGTTTAAACGGACTCAACTGACTAATTAATCTTTTTATGACACGATTCTGACTTCCAAACACGTCTCATTTAACATAACAGAAAATGTTTTGTTAGCTTTATCAGCTGATTACATATACCAAGGAAGGTAAATTTCATGATGAAAGTTTATAAGGTACAAACCATGCTCACATGTGTAAAAAACCAATGATAGTGAGTTATAACAATCCTAAAATCATGTCATACTTTATAATATAAAAACTTGAAGTCAATATAAAATTATTAAAGAGATTAATGCAACCAAATCACTCTCACTTTGATGAGATCATGTGAGGAGCCGGTGATGCAAAGACTAACATTACGGGGCTAGAGCCCGAATCATGACATCCAACAATCGAGCTAGTTGATATCTTAAAATGGGATGAATGTCGCTCCCAAAGAAGGTTTTGTCGAGTTCAAACATGAATTAATTAAATATAGAATTATAGATCAATAAGATAGCATAAAAAGTGGATAATGACCTATGACCAATATAGTAACCTTCATGGTAGAGGTTACCATTGACAGAGATGATTTAAAAGAAAAATACAACGTGATGAAAACCATTGGCACATGACCAATAAGTGAGATTTCTTTTTGTGCAAATGAGAGGACATTACTATATAAGAAGGCACTCATGACTCAACAATATGTTATTTTTATCATAAAGGAAGTTTGTTTTAACTTTTTTTTTAACTTTATTATCAGGCAGTCTTTATTCTTACAAGTAAAGTAAGTCTGCCTTGAAATGATATTATAAGTATATGATCATTATAGTATAGAAAAAATAAAGTAATGTTTAATATAAATTAATAAGCTTTATAATGCTAAGTGATTCGTATTATAATATTGTTAAAACTATGTTAGTACCCGTGTGTATATTAGATATATAATAAAAATGTATATAAACTACCATATAATATAATATTATATAGATATATAAACATTCAAAATATAATAACATATAATGATATCTAAACATTCAAAAAACATCCACAAAAAGAAGTATACCAAACCATTGTCTACATAATAACCTAATAGAAACAAATAATTCATTGTCTTATCAAACACATTAAACCATTAGATATTAACATGACTTGAACAGGATGACCTTGAAAACTTCCGTCCAAAACAAAACCATGCACCTTAACCACCTGAAAAATATAAACAAAACATGGAACGATATTAAGTATTAAACCAAAAAGTTAATGTATATTATAATGAATTGGTGATATCTACAATATGTAGCTACTATGTTGATGTCAAAAGAAAATAAATAAATTTTATAACCTAAGTTTATAACCAGAAAAAAAAAAAATCAATTTGGTAATTACAAATCAAAGTATATTGAAAATATAATAGTAGAGAGACAGACATATTATAATTAATCACTAATACCAAATAATTAAAATTATAATACCGTTAATACAATCTTCATGCTAACACAAACTAAATATAAACATAAAAGGTATACTCTAAAAGAATATATAAACATATGGATTTTAAGTTTACCAAAAATGAACTTACATCACAACCCACCAAAAACCGCAAACTGTCATAACAACCTGACAAAACAAAAACAAACTGTTATAAGTGTGTATTGTACTGTTTTATTGTATGAGCTTAAATCCGACCCAAGGTATGATAGTATTTTGTTGTATGAGCTTAAATCCGTTAGTTATGGTCACGAAACGACGAGCCGACACCGTTAAACCGTTTAAGTCACGAGATCCGGGTGGAATCGGGTATAAACCGAACCTATGATGAGCTTAGGGGTCACCCTAGCTCAGATCTGGATCGAACGGGACGAAAAACGGTGAAAAACGAGTTAAAACTCGTTTTTCCGACGTGTTCGCGGTTTTCCGGCGGCTTTCCGGCATAGGCGGTGCCGAAAAGGCGGCGCCGGAATAGTAGTACGAGGATAAGGAATGTCAGGAAATGTTCTGACATTCCCTGACCTAACCCTATTTCGCTATGGGGACTTAACGAACTGAAGGTGATTCGTTAGTTGATTCGCATAAGGGGGCACATTGAACTAACTTTAGTTCGCCTATGATTCGTCTCTGATTCGTTAAGGGAAAAGGGTAACGAATTACCCTTGATTCGTTATGATTAGTTCGTTAAAAGAAATAATGAGTTAGAAGGTCCGATTCGCTACTTGGACTGGTTCGCTATATGGACTGATTCGTTAAGGAGTCCAGTTCGTTAAGGGTTCAATTCGTTATAGGAACCAGTTCTCTAGGATAATCCAATTCGCTGTGAACCAGTAACGAATTAGAAGTTTAACAGAATGACAGAATGGTCCCTGGACTTAGAAAAGAATGATTTAATTACAAATAAGCCCTTGAACTTTTAAGTAGCAAATTATTCTATGATTCAAAATGCTAATTGAAAACGTGTTAACCCCAGCCAGGGGCTCTGCCCCTTGGACCTCGCTAGGGGCTGCCGCTCCTAGAACCCCGCTACCAGGGGCGCTGCCCCCGGACCCCCGTTCGTTGTGGGTTATATAAAGATAGATGTACGATATGAGTAGCAATAGTTAATTGATGCACGTAAATTATTATACAGTTAGCCGTGCCCAACTGAAGAAAGGAATAACTATTAACGGTGAATGTAACTGACTTCAGGTGAGTTTCTAGCCCCACTTCCTTGTTATGTTTTCGGGGCTGTGTGCATACTCGATGTGATAGTTAATACACTTGCCTCAAGTGGTAAGTGTATGCCTTGTATGATGTATGTATGATGATTGCTTGACGGTGCGTGAACGATCTTCAGATATTGCATATACCGTCAGGTGGTAGCTAAAGATGTGATTGCTATGTATGATGTAAGATAAAATGCATGTATGAATATATATGATGTATGCATAATGTACGTATGATATGTTATGTAACATCCTAAAATTTATAATGTTAAATAAAGAAAGTTACGTTTAGTGATTTCGCGTTATTAATTAATGTCGAGTAAAGAACGGATCATGGACTTAGATTAATTAAGATGGGATAAATGAGAATGGGCCTTAGGTCCATGGGCTTTAAGGGATATAAATATCCTCTAAACCAAGCTAAAACCCTAAACCCTCATTTCATTTCCATCTTATTCTCTAACACAATATTTCGGCCGAGAGAGACAGAGAGAGAGAGACGTCCAAGACCAAAATCGAGCCAACCATTATTAGATCTTCTATATACGAGATAACCAAGCAAACCGCTACCACACCGAAAGTATAAAAGGTATGTTCTTGACCTTTAAAGTTTACGTTTTATTGAACGTTTAGCCTTTTGAATGTCCTTAAGCTTAAAGATCCAAGCTTTATAGTATATACGGGATATATATACGACCGAAAATGGTTAGGGAACGTTAGTGGGTGATGTCGAACCATAACAAGGGTATTAAAATCGCCAAAATGATTGATAAAAACCAAACCCGAAGCTGAACTGGGCAACTTCGCCTGCGAACTGGGCAACTTCGCCTGCAAAAGCTTAACTTCGCCTTCAAAGCTTAACTTCGCCTTCAAAGCATAACTTCGCCTTCAAAGCTTAACTTCGCCTACGGCTAAGTTCGCCTAATTGATAACTTCGCCTAAGGCCAAGTTCGCCTAATTGATAACTTCGCCTAAGGCCAAGTTCGCCTAATTGATAACTTCGCTTACGGCCAAGTTCGCCTAATTGATAACTTCGCCTAAGGCCAAGTTCGCCTAATTGATAACTTCGCCTACGGCCAAGTTCGCCTAATTGATAACTTCGCCTAAGGCCAAGTTCGCCTAATTGATAACTTCGCCTACGGCCAAGTTCGCCTAATTGATAACTTCGCCTAAGGCCAAGTTCGCCTAACTGATAACTTCGCCTACGGCCAATTTCGCCTAATTGATAACTTCGCCTAAGGCCAAGTTCGCCTAACTGATAACTTCGCCTAAAGCTAAGTTCGCTTGAGGTTTAACTTCGCCTAAAGCCAAGTTCGATTAGAAAATAAATTAAAAACCTAATGAAAAATGTGTTAAGACAGTTAATGGAAATAAAATTTTTCCAAGCTGACCTGGCAGCTCGACCCCAGCCAGGGGCTCTGCCCCTTGGACCCTGCTAGGGGCTGCCGCCCCTAGACCCCGCTGCCAGGGGCGCTGCCCCCGGACCCCCGTTCGTTGTGGGTCATATAAAGATAGAAATACAACATGAGTAGTAATAGTTAATTGATACGTACACTTGTTATACAGTCAGCCGTGCACAACTGAAGAAAGGGATAACTATTAACGGAGAGCGTAACAGGATTCAGGTGAGTTTCTAGCCCCATTTATGTGTTATGTTTTCGGGGCTGTGTGCATACTCAATATGTTTGTTAATACGCTTATCCTAAGAGATAAGTGTATGCCTTATGTGGATAATGTGAAATGTATGAATGATTGCTTGATGGTACGTGAACGATCTTCGGATATTGCACGTACTGTCAGGTTGTAACGCTATGTATAAGATAAGTATGATATGTATGCTTATGTGTATGAAAGTGATAAAGTTAAGAAAAGAAGGAAATGATGGGTGTATGGTTGTATGGTTACGAAAAGGGTACCGAGCCCTAATAATACTCGAGGTATGATGTATGATTGTATGGTAACGAAGAGGGAATCCAACCCTACTAATATTCGAGAACTAGGGAACCGAACCCTACTAATATTCGAGGAAAGAGGGTACCGAGCCCTAATAATACTCGAGGAAAGAGGGTACCGAGCCCTAATAATACTCGAGGTATGATGTATGGTTGTATGGTAACGAAGAGGGAATCGAACCCTACTAATATTCGAGAACTAGGGAACCGAACCCTACTAATATTCGAGGAAAGAGGGTACCGAGCCCTAATAATACTCGAGGAAAGAGGGTACCGAGCCCTAATAATACTCGAGGAAGGAGGGTACCGAGCCCTAATAATACTCGAGGAATGTAGGGCGTAATGCTCTTTATAACGTAAGATATGAAAGCAAGTTAATACAAAAAAAGAAAGTAAGAAAGTATGAAATTATGAATGAAAGAATATAAGTTTATGTGTATTGTATAGTGTATGATTAACTAGAACTCACTCAGCGTAGCTGACTTTTAGTATGCACGCAGGTGAGTAGGATGAGGCAGCTCGCTTGAGGAGACACGTGGCACTGAATAAGAGGCTGGCATCGGAAGGCTCAAGACGTTTAAGTTTAATGTTTCGTTCATTTTGAAAGACAAAATGATGTTTTAAGACAAGACGTGTTTTGTTATGAAATGTTTTATGAAAGCTTTTATATTCCGCGAATGTTTTAATTAACTATGATATTTAGAACTGCGTTTATGAGTAAATCCAACGCGAAAGTAGGGCTACCGGTAACGGGGCCTTACATGTTAATGGTACATGAACGCTCTTCGGAGATTGCACGTATTGTCAGGAAAAGTATCTAAGAACAGGTATAATATATGTGATATATGCGTAATGTACGTATGATATGTTGATGGTACGTGAACGCTCTTCGGAGATTGCACGTATTGTCAGGAAGAGTATTTAAGAACAGGTGTAGTATGAAGCGATGGAAGAAAGGGTACCGGACCTTAATAATATCCGAGGATGAAGGGTACCGGACCCTAATAATATCCGAGGATGAAGGGTACCGGACTCTACTAATATCCGAGGATGAAGGTTGACTGGACCCTAATAATATCCGAGGATGAAGGGTGACCGGACTCTAATAATATCCGAGGTATGTAGGGTGAAACGCCCTTTATAATGTATGGTTAGATATGAATGTGTATGGACAAATGCTGATCATGATATGTATGTAATGCGTACCTTCGGGCACGTATATGTGTATGAAAAGTAAGTTATGTAATTAACTAGAACTCACTCAGCGTAGCTGACTTTTAGTATGCACGCAGGCAAATAGGTTGAGGCAGCTCGCGTGACTGAAGACACATGGCATGGAATTGAAGATACTGGCATCTCTGAGAAATGTTGTGATGTTTTAAAGACTATGTTTTGCTTTAATTGACTACGGATGTTTTATAAGACATGATTTGATGGTTATGTAAAATGTTATGGTTGAAGTTTTATTATTCCGCGAAAGTTTTTATTAACTCTGATATTTAGAACTGCATTTATGAGTAAATCCAAAACCAAAGTAAGGCTACCGGTAACGGGTCCCTACTATGTAAATGAAGTAAACTACTAACATAAAGGAAAAACGCAAAGTCAAAAATAAAGTCAAAAATTATATTTATCAAAAATCTAACTACATATTTTATCTCATTTACCTTAAACTTCTGATTCAGAACCAAAATAGCTTTGAAGATTATCAAAATCGGATTCATAATTTTGACAATCTAACAACCATTTAACCTTCTCAGCCACCTCATTCTCCAAATCCAAATGTGCTCTTGCTTTAAAAACATTAGAAAGCTTCAAGAAATCTAAATCTCTTAAAGGAAAAATGTCATTGGATTGCAATATCGACTTCAGATTGACAGTCTTTTGTTGGCCATTCACATTTTTGATAACCACATTATTTTGCAAAGGATAAAAAAACCATTCCCTAACATTGACAAAAGGAAGTTGTTGTTGTTCATGTTGTAAAATCTCTTCATTTAGAACATTCAATAGTTCTCTCTCATCCTCGTTAATAACTTGTTTGCGGTTTCCGAACCCTATTATTTGGTACTTAGACAGAATGTTAAAAGACAGAACCGATTCGATAGAAGGCTTATGGATTGTAGAGAGATCGCTAAGAATAAACTGATAATTGTTGGTTTCGGATGAAAATTTCCAAGAAACAATTGTTGTCATTGTTGAAGTGATGGAAGATATGAAATTTTCAAAGAAACCGATTATTGAAGAAGTTATGATTATGGAGTTGATCTTCCAAAGAGTCTTTTTTAATTATTAATAAAAATGACAGTTTATTGAATCCATAAAACTCATGATTATCCCTATATTTATTAAACTATTGATGAACATTTAACCTATTCTCCTATTTTTTTAATGTAGTAAATTGATAACATATAAATGTATATAACATAGATTTCGGATATATATATATATATATATATATATATATATATATATATATAAATCAGTATAATATTAGCCTATAAATAAAAGTCTACAAAAATAAATTTCAAAAACATAAAAGATATAAAACAAAAACCATAAACAACTAAACATAATTGAACATACAATCTAATTCCTATAGTTAAACAAAATAAAATAATATAATCCTTTTATTAAAAAACCTTTAACATGTTTAAAAAGATACATACGCAAACAAAAAAGTGTTGTCAATAAATTCATGGAAGGTTTCCAAATATTTCTTTATACACAACATTTTTGGTTTCACTAATCAATTTGGATTCTTTATCTAATAAAACAATCTTAATACCTTCGCGAGTCTTCACTCTAGACAAAGCAACATAAAGCTGGCCATGTGTAAAAACCGGGTCTTTTAAATATAATTCAACACGCGATAAAGATTATCCTTGACTTTTATTTATAGTCATTGCAAAACAAACCGATATAAGAAACTGTCTCCTTTTTAACTTGAATGGAAGCTTCTTATCAGACGGTGTAAGACTTATTCTGCTAAGTAAAGTACGAAATCCAATATTAGTACCATAAACAACTTTAGCTTCAATGACGCGTTTACCCAAACTAACAACTTGTAGTCGAGTTCCATTGCACAACCCTTTTTCTGATTAATATTCCGTAGTAACATAATAGGAACTCCAACCTTAAGTAACAACGGTGGTTTGGCATTCCGAACATCTTTATACCATTAAGAAAATTAGGAGAGTACAACGTGGGATCAAAATCCTCAGATATACTTTCAACCTCGTCGATGCTATCTGAACTTAAGTACTCAATTTCTTGACCAGGAAAATACACTAACATACGATCATTAATCTCTTGAACCACATCATTTAAGGGAGCAAGCAACGTCTGTTCTTGAAAGTAAGTAAGATCATTAAACCTATTTAACATAGAAGGATAAACAAAGTCTATTAAATCAGACATAGGATCAAGGGAATCTTTTATTAGAAGATCCTCTGGAATTGATATAGTTGCTTCACCATCATTAGGACCACCAATATTACCTTGACCAATATCTAACAATCAATCCGCGAATTGTTTAAGCTCTAAAATATTTGACATTTGAGAACCAACAGTCAACCTCATGTTCTTAGTTAGTTTTAAAACCTTACAATTTGACCATATGTAAGAAGAACTAATTGTGGCGTTCACACAATCGTTTCTTGTTCCATTCTGTACAACAGGTAAAATCTGTCTGAAATCACCACCAAGAACAACCACCTTACCTCCAACAATGATCCAGAAGTGTTGGCCAAATCAACGTTCATAACATCTTTTAGGGTTCTGTCCAACGCTTCAAACGCATGTTTATGAATCATGGGAGCTTCATCCCAAATTATTAATGATGTTTTCTTCAATAACTCAGAAACATCTGTATTTCCCTTAACCTGAAAATGTTGAATATGTCAACATTACATTCAATAAAATAAGTTAAAAATATAATTTTAAATTGGAAATAATCTAGACTTAATGAAATTTATAATAGTTACCTGACATTGGGAGTCCTCGGTAAGATTGATTGGAATAAGGAATCTGGAATGAGCCGTTCTACCTCCTTCTAATAATAAATATGCTATTACACTTGAAGCAACATTAAGAACAATTTCTCCGTTTGACCGAATTGAGGCAGATAAAGTTTTCCATAAGTATGTTTTCCCAGTACCGCCGTAACCATACACGAAAAAAAACCACATTTTTTACGTTTCACGGAGTTGAATATTTTGTTGTAAACGTTTTTTTTTGTTCATCAGTTAGAGAAGTGTACAAAAGCTTAAAATCATTTGACAAAGAATCCTTATCATAAGATAATTCTTCCATCATAAAAGGATTCATTGACGTAGACACAGATTCCTGATCTGGAAAAGGCATGTGTGAAAACCTACGTAGAGATGAATTGTTTGATACCAAAAACTCCTCAATCTGAAGTAATGCCAAGTTCTTCAGTTGCTCGTCACTAAGAGACAAACCTGGAAAAAAAATCTACCTTAAACTAAACTACAAAAAGACAAGTTCACACATATAACAAAACTAACCTGGATTCTTGTGTTTCTTTTGTTGATGATAAAGAATCCCGTCGACTAAAAATTGCCATGTATTGTCCCAAACGTAATCAGGCCTTGATAAAGAGGATGTTATAAGCATTGTTGCAAACAAATTTCTTAAATAATATCCGTTTGCGGTATGGCTTGCTTCCTCAATTGCTTCTATGTACTCCTTATCATCGTCTAAAAGCCCTCTTCTATAACATGCATCTCTAAAAGAATCATAAACAAAACCATCTACTGTTCGAATATCTTCAAAACATTTCGGTCCTTTAACCTTGTTTAAAAGTATTCTTAAGTAGTATGCATCGTCAAATGATGCGGGAACGGCATGAATTCTACCAATAGCAAACCCACTTTGCCTTTCTACCCATTTTGGTGATGATGTTTTATCCATACAAACTGTGTTGGAAACTCAGCATATGATAGCCTCCTTGCATGTTCGTAGTTTCTATTTGCTTTCATCCAACCAGTAAACATTGAAACTGAATTGGAAGTCTTGGTAAGAACATCTTCAATATCTTCCTCAGGGCCATAAATTACTTGTTGTTGACAAGGTAAATGAAAAGGAAGTCTCGTAACAGCCGGGACCCTGTAATGAACATCAAAGCAAATATTCTCCAAGCAGCCTCACATGCAGAAAGATATCTTCAATCGTAAAAGGCTTTAATCTCATCTACTTGAGGATCTTCATTGTCGGCGGTGTTATTTTAGACAAAGGAAATTGTAGCTAGATCTGGACCCTTATTTATATATTTAAACAAATACTTGATTGATCCTTCTTGATTGCACCACTCGACATTTATATGGGCTTGATACTTTCGTAAAAGAATTTTGTTGTAAGGCACAACGCTTCTATTATCTAGATTTATACATTTCTTAACGACGTAACGTCCATTGTCTCTTCTTTTATAAAGCGGAAAACCGTTGGAATCTATACTTGTCTCATTTTGAAATCGTTTTGGGAAATTTTTGGAACATTCTCTATCAATCATGCAGCTACAGCTCGGATTAGCCTCACCACAAGGACCATGAAGCATATGATCTGACACAAGCTGGTATAGGTCTGGTTCAGTGACCTTGTCAGGAATTTCACTTGAAATAAAATTATCAATATGGGACGGATTGTGAATTTTATTCTCTGGAGCAATGAATAGGCAAATATGGGCATGAGGCAGACCACGTTTCTGAAACTCAATCGTGTAAATGGCTGTATTTGGAATAAAACAAATAAATTAGCAAAAATTATATGAAAAAAAATTCAGGAATAAAAAGTAAACAAAATATGAAAACAAAAATATTAAAAAGAAAACCGAACCTGCTTTAATTTTTCCAAACAAAGCCTTATCCTTCAACAACTTAATCATTGAATCAAGCTTCATTTTAAAAATCTGACATAGTAAATCTGGCCTGTCTTCAGAACTTAAATTGGTATCCTATAAAAAACGTTTGACTTCTGGCCAACCGGGATTGCACGTAATGGTTAAGAAAAAATCTGGATAATCGTACCATCTACAAAGACACATAGCGTCCAAGTAATTTTGCATCATATATCTACTTCCACCAGTAAAAGATGAGGGAAGAATTACACGCTGTCCAGATGTTGAAACATCTGAATTTCCTGCCGTCTTAAGGTTTCGAAGGCTTTCGTAGGTGTCAGACCTAAGTTCACTCTGTTTTCCACGTATAAAATTCAACCTTTGACTCTCAACCATGGTATATTTGTCAACCAAAAGCTGCTGAAAAAGCCGTCTTCCATTTAAGGGTAGTGAGAATTGGTTCGGCCTATCTTGTAACCTATATGCAAAGAACTCTCGCATCGTGACCTTCTTACGGGCAGCCGTAGATGAACTATCTACATTCCTATGAGCAATGTCTACCTTATAACCATCCTCACCAAAAGGATAAATCAACGGAAATTGAAGAGGAGTATAAGAAGGATGAAGTTCACTAATTCGTCGAAGACCACCAGACCTGGAGTTAACTATTATATCTCTCTTGTCCATGGCATCACCAATATCTCCAACAATAAGAGCGGCCACCTCAGAGGCCGTTGGTAAGTTATAAGTTCTACCATTGTATTTCCTTGTTCCAACAATGCGGAGCTTAAAATCATTATGAGGATTTTGTTTATAAGTATCACGTACCATACGATATGCCTGAACCAATGGATTTTGTGAGTCTAGCGTTTCCTTGAAATAAGTAATAATATAATTTTTGTAATTCTCGGCATCTGATGATGATTGACTGTAAGACAAACAAATAAACTTTAACATTAATATAAATGAAATTTTAGATAAAACAGAAATTGTTTTATTAAAGAAAAACATATAATGTTTAAAAGTAAGCCTTACCCAAAAACTTTTTGTCGATTTGATATTTCGTTCTCTGTATCATAAATGTATAGTTGAGCAAACTGAGGTTTGTTACCATCTAATGGAAGAAGACTTCCTATAGAATGGTAGTTTTCTCCGCCAAGTCTAAACGTGTAAGGAGCGTTTCCTCTATTAATGGAATTGTTAACTTTTCCACCCATTGATGTAAAGGAGAACATAGAATTGAATCGTCTAATATTTTTCAAAAAATACTTGCTTATAGGATCTTCTCCACGAAATAACTTTACATAAGTTTCATGAGGTTGCTTTAAATCAGGAAGTTTAACATTTTCATTGCGACAACATAAAGAGAACGTTGTATAAGCACTGCCTTTTTTTCCTCTCTTAGATTCAAGTTCCCACAAGCAAGCGTTACAAGACTCACATTGAAAACTTTGATCACCATGATCAATGTAATCTATAAAATAAATGACACATATAAGTTTATGACAAAGATTTATAATATTTAATGTAAAATTATATAATGTATTAACTACTAACTTGTTGATATGCCTTTAAAAACATCAACAATAAACTCAAAATCGTTTAACTGTTGCATAGGTATAGGAGTAATATGGGTTGTTTCCCTTGGTCTTCCAACACGCCTTTTTGATGAGGTACTTCCATGATTTATGTGGTTAGAAACAGAACCTCTAAAATTTGATGTTACATTAGGGCTGATGTTAGAGGAAATAACACAACCTGTTAAAAAAAATATTATATAACTATTAAAACAACAAATAGATTAAATATTACAAATGTATGAATAAAAGGATAAATGTTTTACTTGAAGAATACTGAAATGTTTGAGAAGCTTCCTTTAATGAGTGTTTTACTTTCTCACGTTTACCATCTAAAATTTTCTTTCTTTGTTTTCGATGTGAAGAATAATAACTATCAAGTTGCGTACAAGTATCATCTAGAAATATATTTATAATGTAAATATAATGAAAAATGAAAAATGCAAATAATAGTAGCTAGAGAATTAGAATTCTTATGAGTGAAAAAAAGAGAAACGAACGTTGGTTATATAAGGAATTATTGTTTACGCTTGGTAGTGTTGACGGAGATAAATTTTCCTTCCCTTTAATAATTGTAGAAACACAACTCCTTTGAACTTCATTGGGAGTACGGGTTGTAATGTTAGAATCTGCGTTTATAAATTTAAAATAAGTCCAACAAATTATTATAAATAAATTTACAAATATATTAAAAATATAATACATATTAAACTTACTTGAACAGTTATAATTATTTGATGTGTAATTTTGAGATATAATAACCGGTGTATTGCTTAAAACATTACCTAACAGCCCGATTTGAGATTGACCTTTATTTCAACAAACATAGCATATGAAAATAGATTAATCCAAATTAAATGAAAACGTTAATAATAGAAAAAAACCAAAGTAAACATTGTTAAAATGTTATCTTTAAAATGTTGACGCATTGAGATTTTACCATATTGATTGGAAGCATATACCGGATATGAGTATCCGTTAAAGAAACTTGTGTTAGGTGGATTCGAATGAACATTTTGAAGATTATTTGACTGGGTTGTGTTGGAAACATCAGACAATGGCTCTCTTGGAAGATTACCTACATAAAACATAAAAAAATACGTTTAAATTTTATTAAAAAAAACGACTGAGTTGATACAAAGACTGAAATACACGTTGGATCGTAGTTCTTACTCTTTGAAGTGAAGAGAACAGTTTTACGTTTTTTAGAAGATGAAGATATGACTATACGAATAATAGAAAAAAGTGGTGGAAGATATCTTGAGAAATCTTAAAAATTGGTAAACAAAGGAGAAAATTATGAAACAGAATGAAAATAATTTATAATATTAAAAAATTTCCATAATGTGATTAATGTAACAAAATGGAAAGAATCAGAAATTAGAGAATATGATATAAATTGAATTTAGGAAAATCTTTAGAAAATCGTAATTAAGTTTAATGTAAGTCAATCATTTAATATTAAGTTTAGGAAAATCTTTAGAAAATCGTAATTAAGTTTAATGTAAGTCAATCATTTAATATTAATATATTTTGATCATGTTTAAAAATAGTATGAATATCATAAGTTTTCGGAAGAGATACGTTACGTTAGTTCTATAGGAAAGAAAAAAATAAAGATAGATTGTTTCTTACATTAAAGTTTTAATAAAGTCAAAATTAAAAAAAAATAAAAACAAAAAGAAAACATCATAACTAAATAACTTTAAGAACAACCAAAGCAAAATCATTCTTATAATAACGAATAACTAAACTCTTTCCAACACATAATCGATTGTTGATTACGTAATCCTTCCATCCGATTAACGTAAACTGACCCTTCTCTTTTTCTCCTCCGTTTTTAACTTTAAAGATTGTTTCATTGCCTCCCAAACTCCTTAACTTAATTATGCGCCTTCTTTGGAGATTTGTCAGTCTACCAACTTCAGCAGGTAGACGCTTACATATATTAAAAACAAAATAAATTAGAAAATTAAGATGGTCAATTTAAACTTAAAAAAACAAAGATATAACAAAATAGCTTTCAAACATATAAAATTTATTACCATACGATATTCAATCTTCTTATGGAACTCTAAATAACAGTTAGAGTTTTCATCCTTATTTTTATCACCATGATCTGTAACGGGATTCTGAGAATAACCAACTACTGATTGACAATATGGAGACTCCATGGTTTGTTCACCATTTGTAATGAAATTTGACAATTGATGACAAATAATCGGTGGTAAATGTGGAAAAAATAAAGGAATACCGTTTTTTTCATACGCTATTAAATCAACAGTAGAGGTGTTGACATACTTTAACCAAAGAACGTCACCATCTCTGAACGCCAAATCCTGAACAAACTGTTTCCACCCATCACCAAATAAATAGTGTTTTTTATAAAACTTATAATTATCTCCCATGAATGGTTATGATCAAATATGAACTTAACTACTCCGATTTGAAGCGTGTCTTGAAACTGAGATTCAATATTCTTTTTTGAAACAACCTGTTAGGAAAAGAGGAAAACATAATACATGTTAAATCCATTCTAATATACATGTTTCTAACACTGACTATTAATTAATAACAGATAAAGTGAATTTTACCAATTTATCATTCATTCTTTTATGATCGTATAAAACAAATGCCTGCCGATGACCAGTAGAAATTGCCTTCTTGGAAGGAGTTCTAACTAACCATTTACTTTCATCTTCAAATAAAATAAAAATTATCCTCTCATAAGGACGAATCTTCAAAGAACACATTAGATCTGTAACTCCATCACCAAAACAAACTGTGTTTTCATGCTTTTTTAACTCCACTATCGATGATCCTTTGTAATGATCAATTTCAACTGTTTTACGCAAGATGTTAAACATCACAGAATTTTGCAAGATAAATTCTTTTGGAATTTCCTATATACAAAATTAAGATTTACAACAATTAGATATTGAACGTTTAGACAAAAATATTATCACGGAATTTTAAGAATACCTGAATCGGAAATTTCGGATCTTCTATTTGCATAAGAAAAGAAGTTGTCATTACAAAAATAATCTTACTACATGAAACAAAATAAGAAAAAATTAAAAAATTACTTATTAAGGTATTAATATAAGAAATACAAGTTATATAAGAATAGTTAAAAGTAAATTATACATTATAAGTAGTAAATTAAAAATTAAGGGATGGATACATACATGAATGATGGCAGAGAGAATGATGAAGAAGATGTAAAACCTAAAAGATGATTAGGGATTTAAAACCCTTTTTAAAATAATAGTCTAAGTTAGGTAATAGGCGTCAATTTTGTTATAATGCAAATTAACATAAAATCAATATAAGAGGGGTGGTTATTGAAATTGATAACTACATTCTAGAAGAATCATAACAAATTAACAAATAAAAAACATTTATTTGTTACTTATAATAAAACATTTAAACATCAACTATTAATATCTAAAGTAATATATATAATACAAACATAACATATTCTAACATTTATGACGAATCAACCACATAAATATTTATTTTTACCATATGTTCAACGAATGGTTGATTAAACTCAGCTAATGCAGGGTAATTCATCTGATTAGGAAATATCATTGGTAATTAGCTTGACGGTAAAAATAACAAATATATGAAATTGAAGTAAATGATGAAGACTATGTATACTAATGAAGAAAAATATAATAATAAAGATTGGGAACAAAATCAAAAACTAATTAGGGTTGAAGTGACCAACAAACCTTCAAAACACGGAAGAAAAAACAAAGATTGATGTTGATATTGATCGGATTGTTGAAATAGAGTAATAATAATTTAAAATTGGTTATAAATCATACCAAAAGTCGGTTTGAACCGGGTCACTAATTGGTAAACGGGTTTCTTGAAAATAAAAACATCACATTTATTATTGGAATATATTACTATTTAACCTAGATAGCTTATCTATGATATTTATATTAATCTTAAAGTTTAATATTCGTAGAAGGTAATTACATTTTTTATAGTCAATATTGAATTATGTAATCTAAAATTTATAGAATTAAATTTTTAAAAACAGTTCCTAAAACAATAAAACTAAAATTTATGAGTTTCAATAAACAATAGAAATAAAATAAGGTTAAGGCTAATATAAAGAAATTAAAAAACACCATGATAAATAAGAAATGTATGTAAATAAAATAAAAAACGAACAATCAAGTCTTCAAAAACATCAGCAAAATGAAGTCTTAAAATTGAAATAACACCAAACACACCCAGGTGTATTTATTCTTAAAATGTATATAAAATAAAAAACACAAAAATCAAGTCTTCAAATCACTTCTCGACCTTCGGAGTAAGAAATTTAACACCATTCTTGCTTGATCCAACAACACTAACCAACTCAGAATCATCTTGAACATCGCTTGTCTTCGACTTAGTGGAAGAAAATCCGGACGGTTGATCACCATCAAAAACATCCACAAGCTTACGCTTCAGTTTCTCATCTGAATCACTACTTGACAACTTGATCTCATTCACTTCATCATCAACCAAACGATAAGAAACTGGAGTCTTGTTATCCCCACTATCAGAAATCTGTCAAACAAAATAAGGTGTAAACAATATAAAATCAAACCAACAAACAAAATCATGTAAATTATATAGAATTGGAAATAAACCTTTAAAGAAGTAGAGCTTGTAGATTGAAGATTAGTTAAAGAATTTCCAAATGTTAGAGTTCCATAATCAGAAGGCTACAAATGTGATACAAAAAAAATATAAGCCTAAAATGGTGTTTATACAAGTTAAAGGCAGATGAATTTACCACTATAAACTCAGGCATTAGTCTTTTCTCAATAGCAGCAAGTATTTGTTGATCATCTGTTAGCTTTGATATACCGTATACCTCAACATTGTTCCTAAAATTGAAATCGGCAATCTCAACTTTAAAAGCAAACTTCTTTTCCAACAAACAGTTCAACTCACTGGGAAATCCACTATGCCCAACATCATCTTAAAAGTTTTTAATTAAAACATGTGTTACATTAATAGTGTTTTATATAAATAAAAAAGGACAGTAGAATATGAATACATAATAACATAACCTCATCTTTAGTAGCAAGCAATTCAGATGTTGTTTTGTTGATAATAAGTTTGGCATCCCGATCAAAAAGTGTCAACGAAACAACACCACTGCCATCTTGAACTCTTAGCCGAATCTTAGACCTGAAATAATTTTTTTAATCAACAACATAGTAACATTTATTATTAAAAAATATTTACTTATACAATATACACTATACCTAGGAGTAGGTGTAACACCCAAAGTGTTACATCTCTGATTCTTGCATTCATAAACATCTTCGCCTTCCACCACATTCACGATCACCTTACGACTACAAGTATTGCAACCGACATAGTACCATTCTGAATCAGGGCAAACCGCCTTTATAGTCCCGAGTACTATAATACTCTTTGGCTGAAATAAACCAATTAAAAAAGATAACATAACCTTCTACTAAATGTTATAAATTATAATAAGATGTTTTTATTAAAATTTACCTGCAGTATAATGCAAATTTCACAAATGTTAGAAAAATGATGTAGCCAACAGAAACTCCTCATCAAGAGTAGACATCAATTTTACAAGAATAGGCCTATGAACAGCACCATCAACATTGGAGTCCAAAAATTCAAACAAACTGACAAACAAAATTATAAGGAGTTAGAAAAGGAAACAAAATAATTATTGAACTCACATTGCGGAAATCTATTAATAATATTACCGGGTCTTATAATCTTCAATCTCAGAAATACTCTCATTGAGGAACACACGAGTAACATCAGAACCGTAGGAATTAGAAACATACGGTTTCTCTACAAATTTAAACAAAAGACACTCATTATGATATTAAAATAAGAAAGATTTGGAAAAAAATATTACATATTAAAAATAAAAAACAAACCTTTATGGTATTTAACTCTACCAAATTGCATGAGAATAATCATATGTGATTCATCAAAATGGTCAACAACATACTTAGAGAACTGTGATACGTAATCACCCCAAAGAGTTACGAAAACACTGTCACCGCTGTAAACAAAAATTATTTTATAATAAACATTTTTTAGTGTTCAATATTAATAAATACTAATACAAACGGACATATAAATTACTGATCAACATGTACCTGATATCAGAAACCTCCATAGTTAATCTTGAATTTTTTTAACATCTCTCATATTAAAATTGTTATCTTTAAAAACATGAGCAACATGTCCAATTATATCTGGAAGACATCCGATTAAAGAATTAGAAATAAACATAAATAATAAAAAAGAGTAAACTATTTTAATAATACCTATAGTAGCTTTCAACGGGATCTCTTTATCAATAACTGTGAATGAGTAAAACTTAAAACCGAATGTAGGACCATCAAACTGGCTAAAAGGATTAACATGGGTACTGGAGTTTAAAACCAACTTATTAGGGCAGTCGATAACCTTGTAATTCGACGCATTAGATCCAAGGCTAGGATTGACTATAGTTAATGTAGCATTCTCGTTTAAATATCGTTTGAAACGGAATATATCTTGTTTAAAAACTGTAGACTGCATTCGGTTCCCCTGAAATTTTTAAAATAAACAAACAAAAAATTATGAACAATAACAAATGGGACAAATAATCATAAACATAAATGGTAAAACTAAAGATTACCGATTCATCCATAAAAACCATTTCAAGCAAGAAATCCTCATTAGTTTTATTGTTATCCTTCACACTCCAAACCTTCAACACTTTTACCTTAATGGTAGATGGAGTATATCTAAGCACATCAATCTCGTGTAACATAGTAAACTTCTGTGCCTCCATTGACCTTAAGAAATAATAAAAAAAATTAATTAGTAACGTATATTGAATGTAAAAGTTGATAGACAAAACAAAAAATATTCAAAATAAAATTGACATTAACTTGGATGAAGAAAAACACACGAGTATTGTAATGTCTGAATGTGAGAAGAAAGATTAAGAAATGAAACAATATATAGTGTAAAATACTTAGTTATGTATGTCAAGTTTAATATAAATAGTAATGATTGAGAATAATCGGGAATTATAATTATAATTATGGAGAAATTGATTTGGACATCATATCAAAGTTTTAACTTAATTTTGACTAATTGCCATTAAATTGTTCAACCAATAAAATATTTTTAGTGTTACAAAATAATTTGAAACATTAATATATTTGATTTGGACTAAAATATTTTTAGTATTAAAAAATATATTTATCACATATATTGTTTAAATAAAATAAAATATAAATTGTCAACATAATATGTCGAAACATTTAGAACCAGGAGACTTTTTGACCAAATCAAATATATTAAATCGAAAGAATTAAAGGAAACATGTTAAATAGGAAATCAAATCGAAACATTTTGAATGAATATTGACTCACAAGAATTAAATGAAACATATTAAATAGGAAACATGAGATTTTTTGACCGTATATTAAACGAAATATTTATTTATTTTGTTTGCTAATAAATTAGGAGACTTTCTTAATTTGTGCAAATAAATGTAAATTAGTAAAGTTCTTACTCCGTATTAGGTATTATTATTTATAAATTATCAACATTTAATTTTAGATCATTTATTATTATGTAAATTATGGTTAATTAATTTTAAGAATTATTATTTATAAATTATCAACATTTAATTTTAGATAATTTATTATTATGTAAATTATGGTTAATTAATTTGAAGAATTTTATTACAGATGGTAGTAACAAAGTTCCATATCATTGTGCAAAAGGTTCCATATCGGTTATGTCCACAAATCATTGTGTATAAATATAAATGATATTAATTGTATTAATTGAGAAAAGTCAATGTATAACACCGAATACGGTTATGTCCACAAATTAGGAAAGTCAAACTATTAAATGGAATACTTAATGGTGTAATTTATTAACAAAATGGAAAACAAATACTTTTAACTAAAATATATGAAGTTGAATTATTTAAATACATAAACATTGAAAATTTAAAATAAATATATACATGAAAAAATAATAAAAAAACAGATACTAAAGTCTTCATCAATAGGGATATTAGTATAGATGAGTCGAACAATAACCTGAAATAATAAAATCGAGAATTAATAATTATATTATGAATTTTTAAACAATAATTAAAAGACGGAAAATTTAAAAGGTGTTACCGGAAAAAACGATATTATCCGAATGACCATGGTATACCGAAAAAGCGAAAGGAGCATCTATTAATCTTGCCATTAACTTGAAATTATAAAGTATAATATTAATGTTGAATGTCTTACCGGTAAATAACAAATATCGTTTTTAACCATTAAATCTTATATTTTGATTAACAAAGTTATATGAAGTATTGCAACAAATATAAAAAAATCATTGTTATAAACATGAAAGGAAAAATTAACCGGAAAAACTTACCGGAAAAAAGTAGAACGTCCACATATCACCTTCATGACCGTTTATGATTTACAACCTAAACTGATTTTTTTAAATTCAGTTAACAATGAAAAAAAACATAAAAATGTTAGAAGAAAGAATATCTGGAAAAATTAATAAGGTTGCCGGAAATTATTTTATATAATAACTTTACCTTGAATCGGAAATATTAACCGGAAAAAAGAGGCTTAGAGAGGCAATTAGGGTTTCTGAATAGTGGCAGCAGACGGAATTATACTTAAATATAGTATTTGAATTAACGGGTCAATGGGTTAAAGGCATATCCAAAACCCACGAAAAAATGTGCTTAAACGGGTTAATGGGTTAAATATTGTTTAATTGCTGAGTTGGCATGCTTAAGAAAGGAAATTGATGACATGGAGTTGAGGTGGCATCCTATGTGGACACCCTAAAATGGTATCATGTGGAAATTGTTCCTTGCTTTAATAGTATGTCTAGATCATAACTAGATGGTTTTTGATCAATTACAATGTTTTGACGACACGTGTACGGTGTATCTAAACCTTTTTGTGACTGAATTAAAATGTCATTGATGCATAAGTCACATTTGTTGGTGTAAGTTAGGTAACTAAAAAATAAAATAAAAATTCCATGACTAACAATCTGACATGGCGACTTTATTTTATAAAATATTAATAAATCATGTTGTACATTTTTTATATTCTTTTCATTTTCATTTTTCAGGCTTTGTTTTTGTTAATTTTAAATGTTTTAATTTTAGTTTTTGTTAACTATTCTTAAAATAATGTTTCAAACAAATTCATGCCAATGAAACTATATAAAATAATCACAATGATAAATATAATGAATATAAAATAAGACCGCTATGCATATTCTTTTAAAAATTTTAATATCATTTCTTACTCTCTAAATAATTGTTTAACACAAAAAGTTAAATCTCTATACACAAAAACATTTAATTCGAACATTCACATCAGGGGTAAAAACTTAATCACAAAGGTGAGAGACGATAGATAGAGTAACAGTCACGGAAATTGTATTGTGCAAGTTCGTGTTTGACATGTTCATGATCAGTATGTTGTTCGTAGTGTTGGCCCATTTCAAATCAGTGCATATGCATTTGGCTAGAAAATTAACAAACCCAAAAGAAACTGATACAATAGTAAGAAAAACCATAACATACAATATTTAAAATATATGTATAGAAACATCAACAACTTGTCTGGGTGGTGTAGTCGGTTATCACGCTAGTCTCACACACTAGAAGTCCCCGGTTAGAACCCGGGCTCAGACACATTATATTTTAGTTTTGGGTACTGTTGTATAAATAATTTTTTATTCTATAAAAAGAATATTTAAGAAAAAATTGTTAGGTTGATTTGTTGATTGTGTTGTGTTTTATCTTAACTGTTTGTCCTTAAATCATTTTATGTTTCCTAAGTACATTAGATTAAAGTTTAGTAAGGTTTCTTTTCAATAAACAAATTATTGGTTGATTAATTTCACTGTCGTAGTTCATTTCTATATAGTTTTGTGTTTGTATATAGTTACAACACATTTGTATAAAGTTTAGTACGGTTTGTTTCTACAAAATTAGCAACCCCGTTGGTCTTGTTACAAAAAGGTTTCTTGTAACCACACTCGGATATGAGAATCAGTATGGTAAGTTAGTATTTATATGACTAACGAGGAGTGTGATGAGAGCTGAGAGATTACAGTCCTTTAACTGTTGGAGTTGCTTCTCAATTAATAGCCGAAGGGATGGAATATTATTGAGCCAAACGTCGTTGTCGAGAATGTGTTGTCTCCCTTGCACAGTGATACAGGTGGCGTCCATTAGCCTATCGTGAGTGCTTGCTTGTGGGCTTGTCCTTTTGCCTTATCCGTCCAACGGTCTAGGTATTTCTTGCCCCAAATGATGTCTTCGACCTTGATCCAAGTCCATGTCGCGTCCAAATCTCTTAACTTTCGAAATTCATGTATTGATAAACTCATTGAAGGGGTCATATGTTAAACTTGATTCCTACTAATACATCTTTTGAGCTTAATAATAATAATAATAATAATAATAATAATAATAATAATAATAATAATAATAATAATAATAATAATAATTGCAGTAGTAGTAGAGTAGTAGTAGTAGTAGAAGAAGAAGAGTTCATAGAGAACATGAATTAACTTCCTGTCAATCCTAAGTGGTGTAAAGTGGCAAAGGATGCAAGGGCTGAGCAATAACTGAACTAAAGAAACAAAATTAATCGAAAACCGAAAATCGAAATTTGTATATTGGTTTTTTTAGCACCCATGGTTAACCGAAATTTGAGCGAACCGGACCATTCATATCCTCATAAATTTCTAGCTTTATACATCTATTTAATGTCTTTGTAAAAACTGAGTTTCGGTTTCGGTGGAGTGAAATAACGGAACCGAACCGAGCCGATATACATGGTCACCCTTGGCATGAATGAAACCAATTGCTACTGGACCATTGTGACTTGCCGAGCTGGGCTGATGAACTGATGGGCCACCTGCTGGGTTAAGTTTAATTTAGTTGTCACTGATGACACCGGTAATTTAGTTATAGACTACGGGTTGATAGAGATTCAGATTCACCACTTGAAGTTATTATTAAAAGCCCAGCCCATTTTTCAGTCGACGCCAATATATGTGCTTCTTTCTAGTTTGTAGACCATTGCATTAAAGTTGATGAGACCAACAACATTGTTGGTATTGATTACGGATGAAGAACGATGGTCATTTGAACATTTATAGTTTATTACTTTTTGAAATTTTAGTTTTCATGTTTTGAACATTTAAACATTTTCTTATTCAAGTTTTGAAATTACATTTGAATCTTGACTGTTTATAACTTTCTGGTAACTGCCATGCTGTAACTTCTACAAACCTATTTTCCAAAATAAATAATCAAATTGAATGGTATCTAAACAGTGTGGAATTATTAATGCAAATTCTTTCGCACCATCTGCTGCATAAACACGTGTCTACCAATTCTAATTGTTATTTAGATAGCTGCTTTTGTTTATTTTATACGAAGAATAGTATTATTTTTCTAATAATATATTCTAGCTTTTTTTATTTAGGCCTTCACTTTTCTTTTCTGCGACTTATGGCAAGGTCTATGTGCCTTGAGTGCGTCTAGCGACTTTGATAACTATGTCACCAGTTGATCAATTGTAGGGCAGTACTAAACTCAACCCAAGTTACATTCCAACCTAATTAAACTAAACGAACCAACACGATGTTTAGATAACACACCGATTCGTTTCCACACCGTTAAAACACAGTGTGAAACATATAGATTATAGACATAAGTTAATAGGCTCCGGCTCATAATGAAACATAACATACCCAATAGTAATTATTTTGGACTTGACCCAACATAAGCATAATAAAGTAAAACTAAACCGGCCCAAATTGGTTGATTTGAATAGAAAAAGTTTACATTGATTAAATATTTAGTACATTATTTATGACATTACAGAAGTTAATATGTATGTGGGTCAAATTGTAGTATTGTAAAAATATGCAAGGATCATGGTATTTTGATTTCCCAATTTTCTTGAATTATAAAAATTAATTCCAGATAAAGATCCATAGTATTTAATGGCCGCATAACTTCTTTATAAATAAATTTTTATATATTCTAATAATTGAAATGTCTTATATGTATATGTGTATCTTCTCAGGGTTCAAATGAGAAAGATCAAATAGGAGGTATAGCAAAGGGATAATGACAAGTTTACCCTTGTGGCGATATAAGTTGTTTTCAATAAGTCGATTATCGTCTTTTGTTATAACTTATAAGCATAAAAAATAAGTTGCTAAAATAAGCAAATCCCAAACATAGTTTTAACCCATTTGGCTTGTTTTCTTAACCGACTATTTAACCATCCTCATTTAACTCGTTGGTGATTATAGTGAAAATGACATGTTTTAATTAAACGGGTCGATAATGTCACTAGTGGAAATCACAAAAACTTTTTATAGAGTTAAATTTTAATGCAAAACACGTATTTCATCTTTCAGAAAACACGATATATTTCAATGAAGATGGAAAAAATGTCCCTGTTGTATGACTTCTAGAAAGCGAATCGTAATTAATATTTGTGACATTATTTGGTCTACGAATCAAGTTTTGGATTTGAGAGTTGAAATTATTAAGATTTTAAAGTATTAAGATCTTCTGAGAATCATATCCATTGGTCCTCTATTTTAAGGTGGGACATCCACAATGGACATGACTCATGAGTATTTGGTCTTTCTCCCTTTGCTATATTTGTGACCCATGGCCCATAAAATATTTGAAAGATCTTATAGATCGTTAATAACTATTATTAGTTTGGTTCGGTACGGTTAACTATTACTATTTGTCACCTCTTGTTCAACCATACATTTGTTAGCCCACTAAGGCTATGAGTAGTGGAAGGGTTATAAAATAGGGTGATTTGCACCATGTAACGCCAGTCAGCAAATAATGAGTTTTGTTTTAGGGGTGTGATGATATATATATATATATATATATATATATATATATCACACACAAACAATTATAATAATAATAAAACAAAAGTGATAAAGGGCGACAAGAACTCCCCCCCCCCCAACACACACACACACATTTCGCCCCTATGTTATGGTGTTCATCAAATCTGTAGCCCCAAAACTTCCAACTCCTCACCCCATCACGCATACTCTAATAAGTTAGAGTATCCTTATTTGTATTTAATTAACATATTATGTAACTTAAAATTGATAATTGCTATTTATTAAATTACAAAATAATAAAATGTTTAAATTAGTACCACACGTAATACATGGGTCTCACTAAAATAATAAAGTAATATGGGCTGGGTTTTGATTCGGTTCAGTTATCACAATTTCTTATACACAGTAGAGCTGAGCTCCGGATGATACTGGTATCGACCGATACCAAATCGGTACCGGTACCAAAAATGTTCTCCTAATACATAGTGGTAACCGACCATAAAACTCGGTTATTGAAAAACTTTGAATTTGAGTTAGTTAGGTTTATCTTGGTCTACTTATTTAGTCTTTTCTGTCATCTATCATATCACCAACCTAACATTTTGACAATGATTTGATGGCATCAACACAAGAACATGTAATCCTATCTTAAACTTTGGTAATCCATATAATCTTTAAGAATCTTGTTATAATCACTATCCATCTTTATCATCTTTATTGTGTAAATATAATTGCATGGAATAAACGGAAAATGCATGCCAAAAATTTAAAAAAAAAAAAAAAGATAAATTTTCCAAATATGCAAAGACTTAAATCTTTAGTCACATGCTCCTGTATCTTCCATAGATTCTCATATAATGAAAGCTAAGAAAAATTTAGACTTTTGACTTTAACCTATGTGTAATTATAGTCCATTGCTCTTTAAATTTTGCTTTAGAATTAGCTAGTTGACAAATTACACAAGATTGTTGATGTTTTCATGATTAAACAAATTTATAATGGTAAGATTATAGCTTCTAGGTTTGATAATTCGGATCTATAACTTAATAAGGGTCTATTGAACATTTAGTAAAAGGTTATGTGTTGTTTTAGGCTAAAGTATAGTTTTCTAAGGGTCTATCTAGCTAGCATTTAGTATTAGGTTATGCAATACAACTTTGTAGGATACACTTTTATATATACTTTTATATATGAATGTTGATTTTGCCTATTATATGATATATAAGTGTTACTCTGTGTCATGCATTCTATTTGTCGCAATTATTAGTACTATGTGTGTGATTGACAATTTTTATAATATTCGTCTTTCTGATAAATCAAGAAAGATACCCATCACAGAAAAGCCATCAAGATTTTCCTTCGATCGCGTTGTCGTTTCTTTTTTACTCCCATGATTAACACGCCTTGATCACGAGTCGGGTGAGAATATCATTTTAACAGGTTACATTTCTTAAGAACAGAAATTCTCATCTATACAAGAGCAAACTATTAACATATACATAACAATACATTAAATTTGTGTTGTTTTATGTTGAGATAAGATATGTGAATGCCCTAAAAAGTCCCCACTTGTAAAACTATAGAGCATGCAAAGGATCAAAGGATTTTGTTTATTGGAAGGGCATTGTGGGGAAAGAATGAAAGATATATCTCTTCTTAAACCATACAAAGGGGCCCCTATTCTTCTCCCAAAAATTTTGCCTTTTTTTGCAAAGAGAAACTCTTAAAAGTTTTAAAAACTTCAGTGAATCTTGTTTGCTTTTTTTGTACTTTTGTCCCCAACTTATGATCCAAATGTTAGGCCCCAACCCAAGAATATATGAAGAGAATTTGTAACAAGAACATTCAATCAACACAACAAAAAAAAAAGTTTATTATTCATACACTTTCTTTCAAACTCGTTTCAGGATTAACTTCCAGTGACAAACACATAAAATTGATTTATGATGCATGCACAATGAGACACTACAATTTCATGATCAAATGCATTATTGTGAATAAATCAAGAGCCTTTAGTTCTTCGATTTGTTATACGTAACAATGATTAGTAATTATTATTAGGGTCAAAGCACACATCTAAAGTACACATAGTGAGTTAACTAAGGTAGTTTTCAAGAGTCACACGTATAGTTTTTTTTTATTTTAGAAGTTACAATGGTCACTTCGCAATATATATTAGAGTATGTTGAAAATATGCTACAATCTAATGATGATATTAGAAGTTTTTTTTATATAATTAGATTAACATAAACTGTTTGGTTTCATATTTGATGGAATATATATTAAAGGTATTGTGTGTCGTGCAAAGTGAAACACATATTTGATGGAATATATATTAAAGGTGTTGTGTGTCGTGCAAAGTGAAACACATGTAATGATGAAATTTAGGCATTACACGTGTGTTCATACTAGGTGCTTAAAGAATTGTTGCCTAGTTGTGGAGAGAAATTAAATCAAATTTCAATATAGTAAATGCAGTTTAAAAATATAGATAATTAGTTTTTACCCATGTATTACGGAGGTTGTTTTATATTGTTTGTTTCTAATATTTATTTATTTTTTGAATTTATATTTTTTTTATTGTATGAAAGTTAATAATATACTTATGATTTGATAAAATTGTTTCATAAATAAATAAGATATTATAACCCGGTTTAAAAGCTATATGGTTTTGATGAGACCCAAGACCCGTTTATTATTTTTACTATAAAATTGGTTTTTTAATTATAAATAATATTTATGAAAGTTAATAATATACTTATGGTTTTATGAGACCCAAGATCCGTTTATTTTTTTTACTATAAAATTGGTTTTTTAATTTAAATAATATATATCTATTTTAAAATAAATAAGATATTAATTTTTATTATATCCTATTTTATAGGATTTTTACATCAATAATTTGGTGAGAATAGTTTTTAATTTAATGAGATGTTATAACCCGTTTAAGGAATATCTGGGTTTGGTAAGACCTATACCCATGAATTCGGATCAAATGCATAAGAAGCCTCCATTTAAAAATCAAGCAAATCTGGTGACTCTAAAAAAAAGGGGAGCGACCACATCACGACACATAAGATTTTTATGTATTCGCTTATATATATATTATAGATGTATATTTTTTTTCCGTTTGTTCATTTTCTTGTATAGATGTCACGTGTTGAAAAAAATAGTAGCCCTCCCTTTTTATTAAAATAAACACCATTTTTTTAATTATAAACAAAATTATTCAATAGGAAGACACTAGAAATACCAACCATATAAACATCAAACACAAACAAAGGTCACCAAAACAAAAGGCAACAAAAACAAGCCTCAAACTATAAACAACCTTCCAAAGCCCTTTTACAACATAAACAAACACCAATTCTTCCTAGAGAGGTTTGATCACTTGATGTTCTCCCTTTATTTTTTATTTAAAGGAAGCCTAAAACATTGATCTACTCCACTAAGCTCGTAATATATATCGGGGAGATGGAGTTAACTAGATCATTCGTCTTTTTCCACAAACATCATTTCACAAATAAAAAAAATGCTTGGAACATATAGAACTTATGAAGTTCCAAACGTCTAGGAAGCTAAACATACACACGGCAGTAACTTAAAACCATTGGACAATCACACTCCACATGGTTTGGGCAATGTCATACGCTGCAAAAATGTGTTCAATCGACTCCTCAACCACCCCCGACAAATAGGGCAGAAAGTCGGGTTGACCGAAACCATCCTTCTTACCAAGGCATCAAAGATTGGATGGCGACATAGGACTGCCGGCTACGCCACGAACCCGAACTTCTTTGGAACCAACCTATTCGAGGCTAACAGATAATCCAAGGCCGGTGGCAAATTTACCGAGATTCAGTCGTTCACATTACGTACCGCAAAATCACTCGACCCACCAAAATCACTTGAAACCACGTCGTTTCCCGGCTATAAACGGACCCCTTCACATATTTGTAGAAGCCGTCTCAGTTCTTCTACTTCATCTACACTAGTTGGCTCTTTATCCCGCTTCAATGTCCACAAATCCAACCATCAAGCATTACCAACAGGTCACCAACCAAACACATGTTATCCTTCTCAAGACCAAAAGGTTTAAGGGACTATACAGCTAAAGGAACTAACCCAACCCAACCCAACCATCTAACTAGAATCAAGTCTTATTTCTACTTTTAACCTCATGCAAGAAACATTTTTCTAAATCAGCCCCAACCTCATTTAAAACTAAGTTAAGTTTTTTAATACAGATCCAAGGATTCGGGCTTGACAGTTTTGTTGGGATCACCGACCAGGATCTCGACGAGTGGTGTAGTACCTTAATAATCTTCCACCAAAGCCAGCCTTTCTTGTATTTAAACTGCCGCTACCACTTTGATAACAAGGCGGCATTCGTTTCTCGAAAAGAACACCCTCCTCAATCTCTCTAATATATCCACAACCCCCTCTAGCACTTTAAATAAAGAGAAATAGTAACTCTATAAAGAGTTAAGAACCGATTTTAGGACTATAATACAACCTCCTACCCCCTCCCACCCCCCCCCCCCCCCCACATATATATATATTTGTGTATCACACATATACGTGTGTAGTCTCTAATAAAAAATCTATAATTTTTGTCACTTGTCAGTAGTTGTCGTTATAACATTAATACTTACAATCTAAAATTTGTTAGGCTAAACGTATTCCCGACTTGTCATGCCCCTTTCCCATAAACTTTCAATTTTTTTTTTACAATTTTATATGACATATTACTCTCATATAACATTTTTTGTTTCATTTTATGTTCTCCCATTAAAATATAAAAATAAAATTAAAAACTATAAAGGGTGTGTTTTTATTTTTTCTCTTCCTTTTGTGTTTATTGTTCTCGATCATAATAATATTTTTTATTGTTATTATCAGTTGCGATGTACTATTATATTTATAAAACTATATAGGTATGTGTGTGATTGATACTATTAAAAATAAAAAAAATATTAATTAGTTTACAATAATAATAATAATAATAATAAATTGATAATAGCAAGTTAACTTAATATATTTGAATTTGATACATTGGGTGGAGACTATTAAATGAAAAAAAATGTATGTAAATAATGTAAAGTGAAAATGATAATTAATTTAATAAGTTGAAGGGGGGGGGGGGGGGGGGGGTGAATTAAGTAAAAACAATATATGATGGGGAGGGGGGCTTAGCAACACCCTTTAAAGTCAACTAAATTCCTAAAATCATTCATGTCACGCCCCAACCGACTGGAGATTAACGTCGTGACGTAACACGATTGTTCATTGCACAAGTGACACTATTAGTTGGTTTGTTCTAGAGACGAATATATAGATGAAACCTTTAAGTTATCTAACAAATGAAGACTTAAGTGTTATTATTTGTTTATCTCTTTATTTATAAAAAAACTTGATGCACATGTGACATTAAATGAATAAATGTAACTAAATGTTGTCATTTTTAATACCGTCACACTGTCATGTGTTATGAACAATTGTGTTACGCCCATATATATAATCTGTCATTGGTCGAGGTATTATAATTCATTATCGTTTATTTGTTGTTAATTGATAACTATTAAATATTAATTTGTAGGACCAAATAACTAAATAAATATTTAAATTGTTTTCAACACTATTGTAAAATGACCGGCTCTTAAGAATGTATATAAGTTTGTTGTTTTTTATATGACGCTTAATTATTGAATATTTTTTCTATTATCCGTGTAGTATGCGGGTCTCAAGCTCGTATAATATAATGTGTGTGTGTATTACTTAAATTTCGACTAACAAAATGGTTATTCCAAGTAAATAACTTATTCCAAGCTCGTATTATTATTGTGTACTCCTTTATTCTTACTAGGATTGATTGATTGGATTGATTGTTTCTTTTCATTAACAAATCTTCACACACATGTGTTTACACACTTTTGATCCATCAAAATGACATGTTTTTATTTCAATTTCAAAATGTGCAAATCTATCTTTATCCAAGAGTGGGAAATTAATCAATCTCAAAGTTTTAATTGTCTCTTATAATTGTTTTTTGATTTTTTTGTATGACATCTATTAGTATAGTTTGTGTTGATTTTTCCAATCTTCGTAATAGTATTTCTATGTATTTGTTATTTGTCAATTTTATATACCTTATTATTCTAAACACCTAGTTACAAATTTTTATTTCTAAGAAAATACGCATCCAAAAGTTATTATTATGTATTATGGATATGTATACTATGGGTATTTTACATGTTTGCTTTAACGGTGATAAAGAAAGATGTTACAAAACAAAGAATAACATAAAACTGTTTTGCTTTTCGTTAGATACTACTGGGTATGATTGAATGCATCTGTTTAGTGGTATGGTTAACTACATCTCATCCTTTTCAGACCCTACTAATAACTTTGCTATTCATGGGATACTACTGGGTATGGTTGTTGGTTGGAAGAAGATGCATGTGACATCGTCGGCTAGAGTATAATTCAAAACCATTACTGTGGAAGGGAGGAGGAGTAGAGAGAGACCCAAACTGAGTTGGGATGGACATATTAGACATGATTTGATAGAAAAAAACTTCTCTGCGTACATGGTCCATGATAGAAGTTTGTGGAGACGTCGTATTAAGGTTAAGGATTATTAGAGAAAACACAACTTATGTTCTTAGTTTTGTTTAGGGGCTTAGATTTTCATACAGTTTAGGTTATCGTGCGTGTTACTACTTACCTATTTTAATGTATATATATGTTATATATGTTTTTATTTTACCCCTTCACATTTGCTTCGAACAACGTTAGCTTCACATTTTCTATATGTTTGGTTTTGTATGTTTGTCTTTGTGTGAAGCCGGGAGGTCTCTTTATAAGCAATTTCTTTACTGCCAGGGATAGACGTACGGTTTGTCTCTCTTACTATCCTTGATTTTTATCAATAACTTACTATAAGCTTAATATTATTTTTTAAATAAGATGTGGTATATCAACAACTAAAAAGACCACCAAACAAAGAGAAATTTACTTGTCTAATTTTATAATATTATGGACCAAGATTTTTTTGGTCTTCCTTTTAGTTACTTTCTTCCCTTTGTAGGGCCTCTTTATAACGTCTAAGTTCATCCGAAAGATATTGATATCTTATTGTTTCAACATGTCCACTTGTTCGATATTTGATGGTGGTCATGAGGAATGTGATTTATGTGATGACTTATAAGTGGTATATTCACTAATTCATGATGGCCTCGACACATCACCCAATGAAACGTGGATGATGACTTATAGTTTAAAATTTGTGAGGTCTTTAAGTTTAAAATTTAACTAAAGATAATTTTTTTATAGTGATAGATTTCCTCCTTGATAATACTTAAGGACGAGTCAGTTGATCTTAAACGTCAAAATAAGTATACTAACTGCTGAAAATATATGAAGACATAAGTTTTAGTCGTAAAAAAGTCATGAATCATTCAGCAAATTAAGATCGTTTACCAGTATCACATGACACCAATGCTAACAAGCTAGGTCTGCCCATATGTCATAAACCATTCAGCAAATAACACGTGGATTTAAAGGGTGTTTGGGATTCCTTATTTTACTTCATTATAACTTCTCTTTAAGTTAATAAGTTACAACATTGTAACTGAAACTTCTTCTCTCACAATATAAGCAATCCCAAACACCTTATTACTTTTCAAAAAGTTAATAAGTTATAAGTTGGTGAAAATAAGCAATCCTAAACACCCCCTTAATATCAAAGGATCCATCAAAAACGGTTGTACCGTTGAAAGCATTGAATTGAACACGTCTGGTTTATCGTCATGTTCGTTGTCAAAAGGCTGTGATGAGTGTTGTCAGACCATTTCTTGGCTTGGCAGAATTGGAGAACGGCAAGTGTGAGATCCCCCACTTGCAAGTTGCAACCTCTGTTGCAGCCATGGTGGTCTAATTGGCCAATCTGAGCCTAACGGGTGAACCACGTAATGACAAAAATATAACAGTTATTTTGGTTTAGGTAAGAGTTTCACATGGTAGCGGTGGCGGAGGTATGAAGGTGATATTTTATAGGGAGAGGAACAGAAAGAGTTAAGCTTGACGTGAGTTTAACAATGAATCAACAAAAAGTAAGTGACGATTGTTGCTCTATTGATTTTTCATGTTTTATGTTGTTGATTCTTATATTTTGCTGAATCCCCTTGACATGATTGTAAGGTCCCGTTACTGGTACCTCACATTTGGACGTTGGATTTACTCATCAACATAGTTCTATTTATCAGAGTTAATAAAAACATGCGGTGAATATAAAAACTTTCATAAAACTTTACATATCAAATCATAAACATGTCTTAAAATATTTTTCTTGTCCTTCAAAATCAAAACACAACTTATAAAACATAGCAGGTCTTCAGATGCCAGACTTTTATTGTCACACCCCAAAACACGGCCTAGGAGTGCGACACGTATGTTGGTACCACAAGTGTAAATAAATCAGAGTTACGTTATAATTACGGAAGACTTATAAAACTTGTGGATTTAAGTAGTAAATATTTATATAAACAAAAGTCGGGAAAAAGATTCCCGAACTAAGTTACAAAAGATTATTTGTTCTGTAGTTACAAAACCACCACCATTTATATATTAAAGTTTTAACAAAACAAAATCCGAGCCATCGGATAAAAGTAGCACTTCGACATTCCAAGCGTTAATCTTGTTCACCTGCAAAATGTAATAAAATACGTCAGCAACGGATGCTGGTGAACACGCTGACGCAAAAATATTTTCTTTTACTTTATTACCCCTCGAGACTACGCCTGCCTCGGCCCATCGTGACTTAGGAATAACAAAGTTAAAACAACACATTATAAACTTGAGCCTCTACTCTAGGTCACCTCAGCAAACACCGCAACGTTCGACTTAGTTAAGTACCCGTAAATATACACAAAGGTCGTACTCCCTGCAGGAGAGCGTCCTACGACCGAGGGTGGTGCGGCGTGCCCACCGCGTAGTACCACCTATGTAAGGATCCAGACACACGTATACCACAGCCTGAGGGCTAGGTTTATACCCTTATTTATAACGGTTTTAGGAACACATAGTTCCTTTGTAAACAATTTTCATATAACATGTTTGACTCATTTTAAAATAAGTTATAAAAGTTTGGGGGCGTATTCACCTTTTCGCTTTAGGATCGGCTTCACTCACCGTCCAAGGGTCTTTCCCTTTTTATCTCGCACCTATAGTACGAGTATAAACATTTGTTAGTCGGATATACAATCCGGCTTAAGACCTTTAGTCTTGTTTTATACCTCGATGAACCTTTAGTTCATATATGTCATTTACTTGAAAACCTTTAGTTTAAAAGTAATTATAAACCTTTAGTTTATATAAAAACCCGACGTTTCTTCTTCTCCAAGAAACGTAATCTTTTCTTTTTATTATTTAAGAATACTCTTTATTACTTAAATAATAATTTCATAACAAAGAATATAATCGTATATACTTACACACATATATATTTGTCAATTCATATTCTTATTTCTTTTCTTTGTTATGTTTGTATTTCTTTTCTTTTATCGAGGTATCGAGTATAACCTCGACTTAAGGCTTAAGCCTTTAATATTATATTATATTATATTCATTTGACATTACGCCTAACCTTGTTGGCGTTTAGAAACCCTAGGAACTCGAGCAGCACTTCGACGCCGCTTCACTTTCTTGATCAACTTTGGCACTTCAACGATAGCACCAATCTTCGATAATCGATGGCACGCCTTTAGAGAACAAACGCCTTACTTGGTTGAATGTGGGTGGAGAGTGGCACGCACTTCAAGGAAACGTCGGTACACAAAACGAGGAAATCGGGGCACGTTTATCGAGGTGGATCGATGGTACGAATATCGAGGTGTAGAGAGATGTTAGAGAGAGAGGAAAGCTGATTTTGGGATGCATCAAATGTGATCCCGGACCTTGCTATTTATAGACAAATTATGGGGTCCTATCGCGGTAAGCAACCGCCTTCAGGGCACCCGTCGCGTACCGCGGCGTAGACTTGGTGACTCAGACAGTAGGTCTGCCACGTGTCGCCACGTGGCGAACGTCGTGCCACGTGTGGCCACGTGTCGGGACACGTGGGGACGGTGTGCCACGTGTGGACACGTGGCGTGCCACGCGTCTTGCTATCAGACATTCCATCGCGATACGCGATGGGTCTCTTCTATGATCCATCGCGTAGCGCGATGGGTCAAATTCAGAAATTTTCATTTTTAACCCTCAATTTTGGAATTTGGCCATTTTAGTCCCTTAACTTTGGAAAGTTGATATTTTGAACTCGAAATTTTCATGATGTTACATTTATTCTTCCGCCATGTGTCCCGCTCACGCCAGCTGTCGCATCCTACTCACCTGCGTGCATACAAAAAGTCAGCCACGCTGAGTGAGTTCTAGTTAATCATACATCATACAATACATACACTTACCTTCAATCATGCATCCGAAGATACATAATAATTATTTTACTAATTTACTTTCATTTCATACTTTCATACATATGTACATACCGTATTACTTTCATACTTTATATTTACTGTCCATTCTATCTCAGATATTATTAGGGTCTGATCCATTCCTTTTCTCTCTCAGACTTTATTAGGGTCTGATCCCTCTTTCCTTTGTCTATCTCAGATATTATTAGGGTCTGATCCATTTCTTGTCTATCTCAGATATTAGTAGGGTCTGATCCCTTTATACTTCTCTATCTCAGATATTATTAGAGTCTGATCCTTTACTTCTTCTTCTTCTTCGTACATACTGTCTTTACATACCCGCATCAAACATATACTATTGTTAATCATTATTACATGCTCGTATGTTGTATATATATATATATCATACACATTCATATATCACATACATACCTCCCTTGTCAATACGTGCAATATCCGAAGATCGTTCACGTACCGACAAGCTTTCGTTCACATACATAACATAATATCTATCACATAAATCATACATGGCATACACTTACCATTTAAGGTAAGTGTATTAACCATAACATCAAGTATGCACACAACCCCGAAAACATAACAAGGAAATGGGGCTAGAAACTCACCTGGATCCTGTTGCGTTCGTCGTCAATCGTTATCCCCTTCTTTAATTATGCACGACTAACTGTTATATAGATATCCTCGTTAGTTAACCGTATAATTAATTTAGTCGGTATTTAAATTAACCATTCTATTTTCTAAGTTGGGCTTGTCTAATTAAGCTCAAGATAATGGGCTAGTTTATCCTAAATCAGATATGGGCTTAACATTTATGGATTTAGTTAATTTAGGCCCAACTGGACTCAGGCCCAGGTCCCAACAGAGAACTGTGTGGCCGAGAACCCAAGACAGAGGACTCTTATGTTGACCGAGAACTCTTCTACTTGGCTGAAATCCATTCTTAACTGAGAACCCGTGTTTTCGGCCGAGAACTCTGACCGAGAACACAAGGTTGCTGAGAACATGTGTTCTTGACTGAGAGCACATGACCTTCCTGGTTGAGAACTCTTGTTGGCTGTCTGTTTGACCGAAAACCATAAGGTTTGACCAAGGATTCTCAAATTTGGCCGAGAACCCCCAGCTCAGCTCATTTTTCTATCTTATGCTCCCTCCTTGCCCAACTAACTTGGTCTATGATTCAAATCATGAACTTTTATCCTTTTTTCATCATTAGTCATAAATGTTTACATCCGTTATCACTCCCTCATCGGGATCTAGCCCATTTCCTAGCATAAAGCTCAGACCTTTAGCGATAAAACGTTCTTTACTAGATCTAGGGTTCATCTATGAGCCAAATACTATCATAAGATCATTAGGTTCATTTTAATCTCCAAGTTTGCATTTTTATGAGACATCTAGATCCAATCTACTCTATGGTCAAGTTTCATGGCAAATCGTTCATAAAATGTAACCTTTAATCATAGAGAATATACCTTTTGACGTTTCTAGGTTACGGCTAGCTTTTGCTATGAACCTTGACCTTGTATTTAGTTTGTATCCCAAAGATCTATCAATAAAAGGTTTGATTTTTGATCTCGGTTTCTTGTTCTAGCTTGCGGCCGAAATTGGAAAGGTTGGGTGTGTGTTTTAGGGTGTAGAGAGAATAAGATGGATAAGTTGGATGAAAATGGAAAGATTTAGGGTTTAATGGGGTATTTATACTCCCTTAAGCCCATGGACCTAAGGCCCATCTTTCCTTTTTAGTCCATGATTATCCCATCTAATTAACTTACTTATCATTCCCTTTTATTTTATTTTATTTACTAATCCAAGTAAACTTTTCCATTATAATATGTAAAATATTATTATTTGAGATTTTTGGGATGTTACAAGTCTTCCCTCCTTAAAGAGGTTTCGTCTCCGAAACCTAACTATTACATAAACAGACTAGGGTAAAACTTGCGCATCTCATCCTTAGCTTCCCAAGTGGCATCCGATCCCTTGTGGTGATTCCATATCACTTGCACTAAGGGTATAACCTTATGACAAAGTTGCTTCTATTTGCGGTCCACTATCTTGATCGGTTGTTCAATATAGTTTAACTGTTCATCAACCTCAATGTCCATCAACGGCACGTGCGACATGTCATCAGCCAGACATTTTCTCAGATGAGAAACATGGAAGGTTGAATGAATTCCTTCTAACTCATTAGGTAAATCCAGCTTATAAGTCACCACACTAACGCGATCTATAATCTTAAATGGTCCAATATACCTCGGACCCAACTTTCCCCTCTTTCTAAAGCGAATGTTCCCCTTCCGAGGCGAGACCTTAAGCATCACATTGTCACCAACGTTAAACTCAATTGGTCATCGCCGCTTATCAGCATACGACTTCTGTTTGTCTTGAGCGGCTTTCATTCTAGCCTTAATCTGATCGAACTTAGAAGACGTTTCTTGAACAACTTCTAGGCTTCCAATTTCTTTCTGGCCAATCTCTCCCCAACACACGGGAGTTCTGCATCGTCTTCCATAAAGCATCTCAAATTGTGGCATACCAATACTTGAATGGTAATTGTTGTTATAGGAGAACTCTGCCAGATGCAGGTCATCATCCCAACTTCCACCAAAGTCTAAAACACAGGCACATAGCATATCCTCAAGCGTTTGGATCGTTCTTTTAGACTGCCCATCTGTTTGAGGATGATACGCCGTACTGATGTTTAATCTTATTCCCATAGCTTCATGGAACTTCTTCCAAAACCTCGAAGTAAATCGTGTATCTCTATCATACACGATTGATAACGGTACTCCATGCTTAGATACAACCTCTTTTATGAACAAGCTTGCTAACGTTTCTGACGAGATAGCCTCTCGTATAGGCAGAAAGTGAGCACTCTTGGTCAAATGGTCCACAATCACCCAGATGGTACCATGATGCTTAGCTGTACGAGGTAGCTTAGTTATGAAATCCATGGTGATGTGTTCCTATTTCCATTCAGGTATCTCAAGCGGTTGCATTTTTCTATAAGGCTTCTGATGTTCGTCTTTGACTTGTAAACAAGTTAAGCACTTACTAACGTAATCCACCACATCATTCTTCATTCCTAGCCACCAGTAGTCTCTTTTCAAATCTTGATACATTTTGTTGGATCCTGGATGAATCGAGTATCTAGACTTATGAGCTTCATCTAAGATTCGACCTCTAAGATCTCCATGGCGTGGGATCCACATGCGGTCAAATCACGTCTTAATGCCATGAGTGTTTTCCATCAACTCATCTTGCTGGCCGTAAACTCTTTCTTTCTTCACTAACCATTCATCTACTAACACCTATGACTGTACTTTGATGATTTCTTCAAAAAGACTTGAATTCATAATCAACTGGTATGACTTTATTGTTGCAAGGACTTCCTCATTCTTACGACTTAGCGCATCAGCGACCACATTAGCTTTACCAGGATAGTACTTAATATCGCAGTCGTAATCCTTTATCAACTCTAACCATCTTCTCTATCTCATGTTCAGCTCTTTCTGCTCGAAGAAGTACTTAAACTTTTATGATATGTGTAAATGGTACACTTAGTACCATACAAGTAGTGTCTCCAAATCTTAAGGGCATGTACAACTGCCGCTAGTTCCAAGTCATGCGTCGAATAAGTACTCTCATGGACTTTCAACTGTCTAGAAGCATAGGCTATCACTTTTCCTCGTTTCATTAACACACAACCTAACCCACGATGCGAAGCATCGGTACAAAAAACTAGGTCCTCGTCACCGTCGGGTAAGGCAAGGATTGGAGCTTGCGTGAGTCTTTTCTTTAATTCTTGAAAAGCATCCTCTTGGAACTTACCTCAACTGAATACTATCGACTTTCGGGTCATACCGGTCAACGGTGCGGCTATCTTGGAAAAAACCTTCGATGAACCTCCTATAGTAGCCAGCTAACCCTAGGAAGCTTCGTATGTCAGTCGGATTCTATGGAGTCTTCCAGTTCGTTATCGCTTCAATCTTAGTTGGGTCCATGGTAATCCCTTCAGGATTTATCACGTGACCTAGGAATTGCACTTCTCTTAACCAGAATGCGCACTTCAAAAACTTAGCATACAATTTCTCTTTCTTAAGAGTCTCCAATACCTCTCTTAAATGTTTGGCATGATCAGATTCATTCTTTGAATAAATCAATATATCATCTATGAAGACGATAACTGAGTTATCCAACATCGGCCGACATACCCTATTCATCATGTCCATAAATGCTGCAGGAGCATTCGTTAGACCGAATGACATTACGAGAAACTCGTAGTGTCCATACCGCGTACGAAACGCTGTCTAGGGATGTCTGCCTCTTTCACCTTTAGCTGATGATAGCCTGATCTAAGATCTATCCGGGAGAACCAACTAGAGCCTTGCAGTTGGTCAAACAGATCATCAATCCTTGGCAAAGGGTATCTATTCTTTACCGTAAGCTTATTCAACTCGCGATAGTCTATGAACATTCTTATACTTCCATCCTTCTTCTTTACAAATAGCACTGGTGCTCCC
Source organism: Bidens hawaiensis (assembly GCF_021521415.1). Taxonomy (NCBI): domain Eukaryota; kingdom Viridiplantae; phylum Streptophyta; class Magnoliopsida; order Asterales; family Asteraceae; genus Bidens; species Bidens hawaiensis. Next base: position 58,629 of record NW_027495827.1, on the reverse strand, counting down.
CACGGGGAAAAACTTGGTCTAATAAAACCCTTGTCGAGGAATTCTTGCAGTTGGGACATTAATTCTTTCATCTCGGAAGACGCTAAACGGTAAGGTGCTTTTGTTACGGGTTGGGCCCCTGGTACTAAATTTATCTGAAATTCTATCTCCCGCTCCGGCGGCAACCCTGGAAAATCCTCAGGGAATACTTCTGGGTAATCACGCACTATAGGAACATCTTTCATTTCTTTTGTCTTAGCCGTAGTGTTGACAACGTACGCTAGGTAGGCACCGCACCCTCCCCTTAACAAACTCTCGGCTTTTATCATCGAAATGATGTTAAGCCCAGAACTTTCCTTATCACCATAAACCGTCACCGCACTACCATCCAAGGACTTTAACCTTATTATCCTACTCTTACATACTATCTGAGCTTCATACTCAGATAACCAATCCATTCCCAAAACCACATCGAACCCTCCTAAGGTCATAACATACAAAGTAACAGGGAACTCATGTCCCTCTAATTCTATCTTAGAGTCCTTAACCATTTTCATTATTTTAACCGAGGTGTCGCTAGCGGTTTCTACTATAAACGTTTCAGACAATCGACAACATTTCATTTTAGCTAATTTACTGAAGGGTGTGGCTACGAAACTTTTGTTCGCACCCGAATCAAATAATAATGAAGCGGAAATACCGTTTACTAAAAACGTACCTGTGACGACATCGGAATATGCTTAGCTTGTTCTTGAGTCAACATGTAGGCTCTAGTCTTTGGCCTGGTTGGTTCTGCATCCTTCTTTCCACTTCCTCCAGCTTCGCCCTCAGTGCATTCCCTAGCAAAGTGACCCGTCTTACCGCACTTGTAACATGCGGACTTTGCAGTACAATCTGGAGCATAATGCCCCACCTTTCCACACTTATAACAGGCATTCGATCCCAGCTTGCATTCCCCACCATGAGCCTTACCAAACTTATAACAAACATCTGATCCTTTACTCCACTTACACTCACCCCATGCATCTTTCCACACGTCTTGCACGATCTCTTCTCCCACACTTTCTCCTTCTTATCCTTGGAGTTCCACAATTGAGTACCGGGTCGTTTAACATGAGCAACCCACTTCTTATCCTTCTTTTCTTCTTCCACCACAACATCGTCCGCAGCCATGTCTACATAAACCATCTCTACGAGTTCGACAACAGAGTCAAAAGTAGCAGGTTTACTCGTCCTGACTAGCGTGCGGACTTTCTGTGGCAATCCCCTCACATAGCACTTAATTCTCTTAGCTTCAGTGTTGACCATATCAGGCACCAACCTAGACATTCGATTGAACTTGGTGGTATACTCATGATGTGTCATCGTTCCAGCTTTCAAATTCAGGAACTTCATCTCCGCCCTCTCAACCTCGGTGTCAGCACAAAATTTCTTCATAACAAATTCTTTCGGATCCTCCCACTTCATAGCCTTGATTTTCTCCAGACTCTTCCTCTGCTCAACCGATTCCCACCGGTACATTGCTTCTTCACCGAATGACTGAGTAACGTAACCCACAACTTGGTCGAGACGACACTCGCTAATGCGGATAATCCTATCCATGACAGTTATCCACTGAAGAGTAGCGATTGCGTCTCCCAGACCAGTCAGCTTCGGCGGGTCACATCCTTTGAAGGACTTATAGTTGCACCCACCTTGGCCTCTCTTCCTGTCACCAGCTTTCACAGACCTAACCCCACTCGAGGCCTCCCTTTCATCTTCTTCATCTCTCATACCATCACCACCTGCTCCACCAGCAGTTCTTTCACGGCTTCCAACAGATCATCCAGGAGTAATTTTCTTTACAGCAGTGGCTACCGCTTGGACAATGGCTGCTTGAATTGCGGGATCCAGTTGAACCCCTTCGTTGTTATTCAGATCTCCTCCAGCTGCGCTTCCTTCATCTCCGGTGTTGGAAGATGTTTCGAACGAAGGTCGTTGAACACGACGAGGCCTGCCACGACGTCCGGTGCGACCTTCAGTTCTCACAATTCCTCCAGCTTCTACATTTCCTCCCGCTCCAGCCATCGTATTCTAAAAAGGAAAACACAAACGTCATCACTCAAGGAACTATTTAGTACAAGGATAATAAGGCTAACAGGTAATAATAGTGGCCAGTTGTGATTAGCTGATCACGTTACTTTCCGTGTCCTACACACTTCCCTTTATGAGTCTATATATGCTAGTTCTACTTTAAACAGTTAGTCAATCAAGAAAATCAATTAAACCTATCCCTATCGTTCACATATCCTTTCTTCTTTATTTTAACATACATCATTTATCATACATCTTACCTTTGCTGAGCTTACTTGAGCAACACATGGCATTCTTGGACTGGCATCTTCTTTCTTTTCTTACTTAAATCCCATTCCCTGTTTGAGTCTAAGCATATAGGATGCTTAAATCTCTCGAACTTTGCTATAATACCAACTTGTAAGGCCCCGTTACTGGTGCCTCACATTTGGACGTTGGATTTACTCATCAACATAGTTCTATTTATCAGAGTTAATAAAAACATGCGCGGAATATAAAAACTTTCATAAACCTTTACATATCAAATCATAAACATGTCTTAAAACATTCTTCTTGTCCTTCAAAATCAAAACACAACTTATAAAACATAGCAGGTCTTCAGATGCCAGGCTTTTATTCATCTGCCATGCGTCCCGCTCACGCCAGCTGTCGCATCCTACTCACCTTCGTGCATACTAAAATTCAGCTACGCTGAGTGAGTTCTAGTTAATCATACATCATACAATACATACACTTACCTTCAATCATGCATCTGAAGATACATAATAAATATTTTACTAATTTACTTTCACTTCATACTTTCATACATACGTACATACCGTATTACTTTCATACTTTATATTTACTGTCCATTCTATCTCAGATATTATTAGGGTCTGATCCCTTCCTTTTCTCTCTCAGATATTATTAGGGTCTGATCCCTCTTTCCTTTGTCTATCTCAGATATTATTAAGGTCTGATCCCTTTCTTGTCTATCTCAGATATTAGTAGGGTCTGATCCCTTTATACTTCTCTATCTCATATATTATTAGAGTGTGATCCCTTACTTCTTCTTCTTCTTCGTACATACTGTCTTTACATACCCGCATCATACATATACTATCGTTAATCATTATTACATACTCGTATGTTGTACATATATATATATATATATATATATATATATATATATATATATATATATCATACACATTCATCAATCAAATACATGCCTCCCTTGTCAATACGTGCAATATCCGATGATCGTTCACGTACCGACAAGCTTTCGTGCACATACATAACATAATATCTATCACGTAAATAATACATTGCATACACTTACCATTTAAAGTAAGTGTATTAACTATCACATCGAGTATGCACACAGCCCCGAAAACATAACAAGGAAATGGGGCTAGAACTTACTTGGATCCTGTTGCGTTCGCCGTTAATCGTTATCCCCTTTTTTAATTGTGCACGGCTAACTGTTATATAGATATCCTCGTTAATTAACCGTATAAATAATTTAGTCGGTATTTTAATTAACCATTGTATTTTCTAAGTTGGGCTTGTCTAGTTAAGCTCAAGATAATGGGCTAGTTTATCCTAAATCAGATATGGGCTTAACATTTATGAATTTAGTTAATTTAGGCCCAACTGGACTCAGGCCCAGGTCCCAACAGAGAACTGTGTGGCCGAGAACCCAAGACAGAGGACTCTTATGTTGACCGAGAACTCTCCTACTTGGCCAAAATCCATTCTTAACCGAGAACCCGTGTTTTCGGCCTAGAACTCTGACCGAGAACACAAGGTTCCCGAGAACATGTGTTCTTGACCGAGAGCACATGACCTTCCTGGTTGAGAACTCTTGTTGGCTGTCTGTTTGACCGAAAACCATAAGGTTTGACCAAGGATTCTCAAATTTGGCCGAGAACCCCCAGCTCAGCTCATTTTTCTATCTTATGCTCCCTCCTTGCCCAACTAACTTGGTCTATGATTCAAATCATGAACTTTTATCCCTTTTTCATCATTAGTCATAAATGTTTACATCCGTTATCACTCCCTCATCGGGATCTAGCCCATTTCCTAGCATAAAGCTCGGACCTTTAGCCATAAAACGTTCTTTACTAGATCTATGGTTCATCTATGAGCCAAATACTATCATAAGATCATTAGGTTCATTTTAATCTCCAAGTTTGCATTTTTATGAGACATCTAGATCCAATCTACTCTAGGGTCAAGTTTCATGGCAAATCGTTCATAAAATGTAACCTTTAATCATAGAGAATATACCTTTTGACGTTTCTAGGTTACGGCTAGCTTTTGCTATGAACCTTGACCTTGTATTTAGTTTGTATCCCAAAGATCTATCAATAAAAGGTTTGATTTTTGATCTCGGTTTCTTGTTCTAGCTTGCGGCCGAAATTGGAAAGGTTGGGTGTGTGTTTTAGGGTGTAGAGAGAATAAGATGGATAAGTTGGATGAAAATGGAAAGATTTATGGTTTAAGGGGGTATTTATACTCCCTTAAGCCCATGGACCTAAGGCTCATCTTTCCTTTTTAGTCCACGATTAACCCATCTACCCATCTAATTAACTTACTTATCATTCCCCCTTATTTTATTTTTTTTACTAATCCAAGTAAACTTTTCCATTATAATATATAAAATATTATTATTTGAAATTTTTGAGATGTTACAATGATGGTGAGGGGTGAATCATTAATGTTTAGAATTGTAAACTTTGCCCTATGGCAAAGTCAACGGTGACTAACATTTGTGTCTTGAAAACACTCTTTTAGGAATTAGGATAAAGAACACAATCTCATGTTGCTTGAACTTATTGAGGTGGCTTCCACTAGTTTTATTATGTTTACAAAGTTGTACATATGAGAGGTATGGAAGTTGTTAATCAAGTGGGAAGTTGCACCTCAACTTGGGTATATTAGCTTAAAGTCTATGATCATAATGTGCATGTAAGACTAAAAACTGTTCTATTTAATTTTGTAAAGCTTTCTGTTTTGTGACAAAGTTAGTTTGGTCTATCACTTTCTACTATCCAGTTTCGGTTGCTAAACACGAATTCAAAAGTTTGTCATGACATTGGTGTTGGCTGCTAAACACGAATCCAAAAGTTTGTCACAACATCGCCCCCACCACAACGCGGCGGGTGAAAATACTAGTTTTCTTATAAATACAACTGTTGAAAATATATGAATACACATAAGTTTTAGTCGTAAAAAGTCACGAATCATTCATCAAATTAAAATTTTTTATCAGTATCACATGACACCGATGCTAACAAGCTAGGTCAGTAGAATACGTGGATTCATATCTTGACAGGAATGATAAATAGGATCGAGAGATAACAACGATTGATCAAACAAATATTGAATTGATAATAATATGGGTTCGTTACATCAGAATGATACATGGATCTGTTTATATATACACGATACATACATACAACTTACTGCACCATACTCCCCGCAACAGAATGGCATGGTAGAACCAGGTTCAATCCACGAGGCCGAGGTAACTATAGGTTAACTGATGAAAGCATGTGGTATCTCGAAAATGGTGCTAGCAACCATATGACCAGTTCGCGAGAGCATTTCACTGAATTAAAAATAAACATAAATGACTAAAATGCCCTTTCGGTTGTGAGTGATTATTTCCAACAATCACCCCCTTAATCACGATTAACTTGAAGCAGGTCTTTGACGCCGAGTAGTTCCCTCATTGTGATGAACTTGATCCTTGGTAGCGCCTTTGTTAAGATGTCTGCCTTCTGTGATTCTCCAGCAATATGCTCCACGGTTATTTGCTCATTTTCGATGCATTCACGTATGAAGTGATAACGTATATCGATGTGCTTGCTTCTACCATGAAACACGGGGTTCTTCATTAAGGCTATTGCTGATCGGTTATCAACGAACAATGTGACCTTTTCTTCTTTCCATCCGGTTAAAGCGCTGAGCAGTCTCTTTAACCATAATGCTTGACATGCTGCTGCTGTTGCTGCCATGAATTCTGACTCGCATGATGATAATGCTACGGTAGGCTGCTTTTGAGTGCACCAACTGATAGGAGAGTTTCCAAAGTAGAATATTATTCTTGTTGTGCCTTTCCCTTCTTCTGTGTTGACTCCATAGCTACTATCACTATAACCAACTAACTTGCATCCTCCATTGCTTTGATAAGTTATATCATAATCTTTTGTTCCTTTGATATAACGAATAACTTGCTTTATTGCTTTGAGATGATGCTCCTTTGGTTCTTGCATGAAACGACTAAGTAATCCTACAGAATAACTTAAATCTGGTCTCGTGTGAAGGAGATACCTTAGGCATACTATTAGACTTCTATATTTGGTGGGATCAACTGATTCTCCACCTTCAACTTTTGTTAGTCTAAGTCCTGGATCCATTGGTGTCTTTGTATCATTGCTCTCAAGCATTTCTGAGTCTTTGAGAATCTTGTTCACATAACCAGTTTGTCTGATTGAGATATCACCCCCTGTTTGGGTGACTTCTATACCTAAGTAGTAGGCTAACAAACCTAAGTCGCTCATTTCGAATTTTCCTTCCATTTGTGATTTGAACTTGTCAATTTCTTTCTTCGGTGATCCGGTGACAATCAAATCATCAACATAAACTCCAACTATCAGATTAGAGTTTGAACTTGCCTTGATATAGACTGCTTTCTCTAACGAACACTTTTGAAATCCAAATGACTTCAATGTGTTGTCTAACTTTACATTCCATGCACGTGGTGCTTGTCGTAGTCAATACAAAGCTTTTGAAAGTTTGTAAACTTTTCCTTTGTCTTGTGGTTTCACAAAACCTTCAGGTTGAGAAACATACACTTCTTCCTTCAATTCTCCATGTAAGAATGCTGATTTAACATCTAAATGGTGTACTTCCCATTTGTTATAAGCAACTAAGGCTAAAATTAAACGTACAGTTTCTATTCGTGCTACTGGGGCAACGACTTCTTCAAAATCTATCCCATTGTTGTACATAACCTTTTGCAACTAAACGTTCTTTGTGTTTTATTTTATTTCCACTTGCGTCTCTCTTGGTCTTGAATACCCATTTCAAACCTATTGCTTTATGATCCTTGGGTAAATCGGTGAAGATCCAAGTCTTGTTACTATTGATTGAATCTAATTCAACTTTCATAGCTTCAATCCATTTTTCATCTACTGCTGCCTCCTTATACGTTCTAGGTTCTTCTTCAACTAGTAACAATTCATTTTCATCTAAAACTACTTCTGGTGCTCGAGCATAAATATCTTCTAAACTTTGAAATCGTAATGGTGTATGATCATATGGTCTAGAGGAGCTTGCAGATGTTTCAGAGTTTGGTTCATGGGTGTATGATTGTGGAGTGACTGGTGAATTTGGTGGATTAACGGGTGAGAGTGATTCTTCATCTTCATGAGTTTGATTTTTAGTTTGTTCAAACTCAGGTTCGACATTGATGGGTGGAACAGATGTTAAATTATGTCCATTCGTTTCCTTTCTGATTAAAACTCTCATCTTCCTCCTTCCAATTCCAAAACTCCTTTTCCTTAAATTATACATCCCTACTAACACAAATTCTATTTGTTCTAGGATCAAACAGTCTATAAGCTTTTGATCCTGGTTCACTACCTAAATATACCATTTCAGTGCTTCTATCATCCAACTTCTTTAAGTGTGGTAGTAAGACTTTTGCATATGCCTTACAACCAAAAACTTTAAGATACTTCAAATTTGGCTTATCACCTTTAAGCGCTTCGAAAGGTGTGCTATTAACTAAAGCTCTGGTCGGTGTTCGATTTAGGATGTAGACAACATGTCTTACTGCTTCTGCCCAAAATATCTGAGGCATATTACTTGCCTTAAGCATACTCCTTGTAGCAGATAGTATTGTTCTATTTCTTCGTTCTACCATGCCATTCTGCTGCGGAGAGTATGGTGCAGTAAGTTGTCTTGCTATTCCATTTTCTTTACAGAACTTGGAGAAATCTTTTGACGTGAATTGTCCACCTCTATCAGTTCTAAACATCTTCAATTTGGTTCCTAACTCTATTTCTATCATCAATTTAAATTCCTTAAACGTCTCAAACGCTTGATCTTTTGATTCGAGAAAGTATACCCACATGTACCTTGTACAGTCGTCGACTAATAAGAAAATATACTTCTTTCCTGAATGAGTTGATGGCGAGAAAGGACCACAAAGATCTCCTGACACTAAATCTAATGGTTCAGTTGATCTAGATTCGGCTTGCCTTGGAAACGGAGATCTACTATGTTTTCCAAGCAAACATGCATCGCAGACTTGTGAGGAGTGTGAAATCCGCGGGACTCCTCTAACTAAATTTTTCCATGTCATGTCTTTAATCGTGTTAAAGCTCATATGACAAAGTCGTGCGTGCCATAGCCATGCATTATCTTGCAAACTTGCTAACAGTGAGATGGGCGTGCCAATCTTCAAATTAACTATGTAAAGTCTATTCTTCGAACGTTCGACTTTCATGAGAAGTGTTTCCTTTATGTCATACAAACGTAACTGATTGTATTCCATAACAAATTTACATCCAATTTCTGTTAGTTGCCCTAGACTCAAAATATTGCTTTTAAGACTGGGAATGTAATAAATATTGGTAACAACTCTTTGCTCCATGTTTTTGCATTCCAACAATATTGAGCCCATGCCTTTTATTTCTACATACGAACCATCACCAAAACGAACATTCCCACTGATCGTCTCATCTAATTCAGTGAAATGCTCTCGTGAACCGGTCATATGGTTGCTAGCACCATTGTCGATATACCACATGCTTTCATCAGTTAACCTATAGTTACTGGGCTTGATCTCCTTTTCGTTTAAGAAAACTACTTGAGTATCAATACGGTCTTCACGGATTGCCATTAAAAGGGTCGGCTCTTCGTCCTCTTGCACTAGATTGGCCTGATCTTGTGCATGATCCTTTTGAGGGCAATTTGAAGAATAATGTCCAAGTTTGCTACATTTGTAACATCTAACCTTACTCGTGTCACTAGTGAACTTCCTTCTATTTTGGTTAGAATCTTTGGACGGGTCTTGAGTGGAATCTTCCCGGGATGATGATGGTCTAAACCGTCCACGGCCTCGGCCTCGTGGATTGAACCTCCTACTTCCTCGTCATGCATTTGATTGTCCACGGCCATGATTATTGTCATGCCGTGTGAACATCTACTAATCCTGATTTTCAACTAGACTTCCTTTCTTTGACTTGATTCATTCCTTGAAAGTTTTAAGTCTTCCGATGGTTTCGTCTAAAGTCATTTCATCTAAATCCGAGTACTGTTCTATTGATGCTACTATTTGGATGAACCTTTCGGGCACGGAGTTAAGTAACTTACGTACTAGGGTTGATTCATCAAAAGTTGATCCTAAACCATTTGCTCTAGAAACTATGGCGTTCAACTTAGCGGTGAATGAATCAATAGATTCATCTTCTTTCATTTGCAACAAATCGAATTCGGATTTAAGGGTTTGTAATCGTGCCTTTTGCACACGATCTACTCCTACGTGTCTAGTTTTCAACGTGTCCCATATTTCTTTTGCACTTTTGCACTTTGCAACTTGCAACACCAAATCTTTGGATAATGATTGAAAAAGATAGGCGGTGGCCGTCTTATCTTTCTTCACATCGGGTTCTGTGGTTTCAAGCGGTTCAATCATTTCCCAAAGGCCATTTGCCTCTAATATGGTCTTGATACGTATTGCCCAAACCGTATAATTTGTCGGCTTTAATATTGGGCATTGAAAACTAGAAAGTGTTGCCACTTCCTTGTAATGTATCACGGGACCAATATTCTGATTTATGTCTGACATACTAACAATTTTCATCAACAATTCGAATCTAAACGGGGAATCCTTAAAATCACTATGTTTTCAATAATCTACGGTTTCTATAATAATCCAACAACAAACCGAATTCTATTGTCTAACAATCTGTGACAAAGAATTAAAAAACTGATATAATAAACTTGATGATGAAGTCGGTGAAGTCGGTTCTGGAAGAAAAAAAACAGATTCTGGTTCCTTTTTTTTCTTCACAAATGATGAATTTAATTCCAAACTTGAATCCGGTGTGAATTGTTATCTTGACTTCAATATCAGCGATGAACACAAGACCCGTAGAATCTTAATTTTGTTTCCGTTTGATTCTGGATTCCAATTCTTTCCTTCCGATATGACCAGCGATGAACAACGATGAACCAAGTATGGGTCGTTAGTTTTCCGATTCTTGTTTCAATTAACGGTTATTTCCGGGATTAAATCCAACAATAAATTGAAACGAATTTCTTGAAACGGGCCAGAATTTGTTGAAACTTGTCTGGGAATTAACGATCGCAAGTGGGAAATCACCAATAACGGACCAACTGAATCAATTTTTTTTTTCTGAATCCATCACAATTGAAGTTTTATATAATTTACTATAAAACGATTACAATAAAGTGGCAGGCAAACGGGCAACAAGCTGCGCCGCAACCCCCTTTGAATAGCAAAGCCAATCCTGTTAAAAACGAAGCTTTGGGACCTAGAAGCTGAAGAGGTTCCGTGTACGACGATCTGAACCCTACTCAAAAATTTCACAGCCTCTGGAGCCAGAAAACCAAATGTATCAAAGGCAAATGGTAGAAAGACATGTTGATTATCTAAACAAGCTTTCTCGTGTTTAACAACTTTGCCCGATTCAGCCTTCAATGCAGCCTGACCCACAACAAACCCACGGTCCCTGAGCCCAACAAGAGGAGACACTCCTGTAAGATCCACACAGGCGTGTTTCCCCCCAGCCCACCCGAACACAAGAATATCAGCTGGTCGTAAAGTAGACCTCCCTTCAATAGGATCCGTGAGAAAGTTAACAGGGGCCTCCTTTTTAGCAGAAATCCCTGCCCGTTTAAGAACATCACACAGAACATCCCTAACCAGATCATGTCTGTATTTAAAGCCAGGCAATTCTTTGCAATGCACTGCATGGTCACCAAAAGAATCCAAACAGACCTTGTGACAAATTGGGCAAGGTTCATCCGTCGGGAACATAGGGATCATTAACCGGTACTTAAGGATAGCCCGATACTCCAAACCCGACATACGTTGGACTAATCCTTCAATGGGGATGGCCGTTAGAAAATTTTGAGCCCGAGTAGCCCGAAGGCATTCAAACACCGCCTTTTGGCGAGGGGATAGATCAAACTTCACTTCTAAACTCTTGACGATTCCACTAAATAAGGCACTCGCCACAACATGTTGGGCTTTAGGGGGGGGCGGTGTCCTTATTAGAGAACCAGCTAAGATCAAAATCTGGAAGTGAAGTACGTAAATGATCCATCGCACACCCATAATCAGAGTCCAACCCATAAATATCACAACCCCGAAGAATATGGTATTGCAAACACCACGACTGTGCTCTCGAAGCCACAAAAGCATATGTAGATACATCCTCGGCCGAACAGAGACCCAACCCCCAAAACGGATCGGAAGTGATGCCAACCTCCATTGGAGATCCCCAAAGAACGGACCTCCACAAACCACGATGTCCTCAATCGCCCTTCGAAGACCATTGTCAAATATAGAAACAACTTCCACCACATACATAGGTTGGCATGTTCTCAAACCGAACAAAAGCTTGGTGACTCCCATACATGAGCGAAGCAAAAGAAGCTCGCATTAAGGATCCCGAAGTCTTGGGAGACAGCTCATCAGTTCCACAATGCTAGATGCCCTTTTCATAGCCAAACTGCTGATAAACCCCGCATCCTGGCTTACAGCACCACCAAGGAGTTTCACGCCAAGCACCGGCCTTCCAATCCCGCAAGGGAACAACCCCTCCTGTGCCTTCACCCCATTGCATGTTGGCCAAAATAACTCTGTTTTCTTAACGTTTAATTCAAGACCCAAACGAGGCCCCTCATACCTGATAATATCTAATGCTTTGGCTACCTCTCTAGTATCCCCGATAATCGTGCCATCATCCAAGTACCAAGCATGAAAGAGAAGCTTGCACCGATCTCTGATTTGGTGAACAAGTGGGTGCAAAGCTAAGGCAAAAAGGAGAGGCCCAAGAGGGTCCCCCTGTTGAACCCCAGTGGTGGATTTAATGAAAGTATCACCCACATATAACCTAGCCGACTGCCCATATAAAAAATCAACCCAAAGAGAAATAGAAGGACATCGACTCCGAACCTCATGTAGAAGGGTCGTCCTATCTACTAAGTTGAAGGCATTGGAGAAATCAACAGTAAGCATAGCCAATGATCCATCCGAATGAAACTGATTTAGAAACCTGTTCGCGCTATGAAGCACGGCCTCTGCCCCACTGGGGACTCCCACCCCAAATTGAAAGTCACCGAGGTATTTAACCATCTCCTTCCCGACACCCCTCATAGCCACCTTAGAGACCAACCGCCTCCAAATGGCCCCAACGGCAATAGGTCTAATCCCATTGTCCGGTTTAAGAAACGGCGTAAGTGGGGCAGACGCAACAAACTCTGCCAACACCTTAGGACACCTTCCCCCCAAAAATAAATTAACCACCGCAGAGATAGCCTTGAGCAAACCATCCGCAATCGGAGACCCCTCTCCGCACAACGCATCTAAAATGTGTTGGGCTCGCAAACCGTCCCGCCCACACGAAGTCCCTTTAGGGAAAGACTTAATGCACCCAAGCACACTATCAACGTCCATGACAAGGGGAAACTCCGAAAGCAAGGAAGCAGGCATAATCGGAGGTGCCATGATGGGATGCTTAGACAACAAAGCGTTCAAAGTATCCTTACCGAAAGGTGCAACCCCTGAAAAGCATAATACCTTGACCGCAACAGTGAAATGCCCGTCCGCAACTTTTCGCAAACATTGTTTAACATTGGCGCCCAACCCGGCGTTGTCAGACTCGGGTACAAACGCATCACCACCCGGGGCATCTCCTAGGGGTTGGTTAAAAAGCGATATAAGGAGCTCAAAGAAACCGTCACGGTCACCCCAAGCGGATAGCGACCGTTGAATAATTCGGCATTGCTCAGACTTTCTATTGCCAGACCTGCGTTGCTGACGATTAGAAGGTCTGAAAACTCGTAAGGTGCAACGTGGTAACAACAACAGTTTCACCCACGCCTCAACAGACTCTGGCATAGCCGCCACCTTACCCAGAGCACCCACTAAGGCTTGGGAAAAAGCCATACGACAACTAGGAGGAATGTTTTTAACAGTCGTAATAGGAAGAGTGAAGACACGCTCAAGGAGAGCTACATCCACCTCCACCCTTCCCACCGCGACAACTTCCCTCCCAACATGTGGCTTCGCAATCCCCACTATATATTCCTCCACATCTCCCGTGACACACTTGTACCAGACCGACCCGTCATCATGATGGCACCCCCGACGGAGAGCATGTGACTCCATACACGCTCCACACATCCACCTACGCGAGACCTTTAAAGCCTCACCAACCGAAATAAACAAATCCAAATTTGTCGAGATCGCCTCCCGTAAGGTCTCTTTCTTGTCATCCGATGACAAATGAAGCCGCTTAATATGTGCGGCCAATCGAACCCCCTTGGACCCCGGTAATCCATCCGGGAAACAGTGGAAGCCTCTAAACGGACACAGCCAAACAACCTCCTCAATAGCCCCGGTCATACCACCCCCGACCCACAAAACACCCCGGTAGCCAAGTACCACACCAAGAAAAATAATAATAAAACAAAACTCGAGTTGAGTTTGAGGAATGAACACCCGAACCAAAGAGGAAGGAGGAGAGCAACCACCCGTTGCCCTCCCCTCCTCAAAACACCAAAAACAAAGATTATTCATTGAGGCGTTTTGTCAAACACCTGGCGGACAAACTATTTTCTTCAAAATTTTAGTTGATGATGATTCCTTTTTAAATGTACAAAGTGAAAATGGGATTTGGGTTATTTTAGTTGAATAAACTCTTCTTGTTAAAGATTTAACAGTCAATAGCTCAAGAGCTCTGTATATAATATAACATTTACGCACACAAGTTTCGCATGGATGCGATTGATGATCTAGGGTTCGAATTTGGGGCAAATTCAGGAGAGAAATGATTGGGGGTGAAATGGAAAAGGATGTTGAATCAAAGGCAAATAATATTCAGGATGATGATAACAATAATAATAAAGCTAAGAGCTTCAAATTTAGGGCTCCACAGGAGAATTTTACCATTCAGGATTTTGAATTGGGAAAGATCTATGGTGTTGGTTCTTCAATTGCGAATTCCAATAAGTAACTGAACGAATTTCTGATTGATGATCGGTGGGACAATTGAACGATCTTCAATCTGATTTGTATGTGCAATCAGGGATGACAAGGGATTGATCAATTGTTGATAATCCTATGCTCTGATGCCAATTGTAGGTTCCCTGGACGGATCACACGAGATATCCCGATATGCACAGGTGCGGAATCCCTGTGTAGATCGTTACGGACGTAGAATATAATCACACAAACACACGTACACACGATACGAACAAAACTCACGTTATATTGATAACCCGAACCGTGTTACTTACAGACTCACGTCAATAGACTCACGTAAACTGAACTCGATCAGCCAAAACTCTAACTGACCAACTACTGATTAACCTAAAACCGTAAACAGTTAACAATATAAATACACGACAACTTCGCCTCAGGCGAAGTTGTCTATAACTTCGCTCGTTGAACAAGTTCGCCTAGGCGAACTTGTCAACAACTTCGCTTGGTTAACAAGTTCGCCTAAGCGAACTTGTCAACAACTTCGCTTCTAAACAAACAATTACATAAACAATATTACAGACTCGATTACAGACTTTAGACATATGAACTACTGACATCTATGCACCAACAGACTCCCCCTTGGCAGTAGCTTCATATCTTGATCTTTCAGCTCTTGTCACGTAATCCTGTATCTTCATGCGTGCACTCCTTCTCTAACACACACCGCGACTACTCGCTGATAATTCCTTGCTTCATCCTTCCAAGCAGGAATGTAGAATATCTTCTTTTCGTTCAACACTTGCAAATCAGCTTTCGATAAGTTAACAAGATGCATCGGGTCGTACACCCTCAGCACTTCTTGTTCATCTTCGTCTTCCATCACGGCTTCAGCAGTCTGGCAATCAACGTACCACCATTTCAGATTCTTCAACACATCTTGAGGCATATTCTTCATTGGAACCTCCTTGATGCATCGGATCGGCTTGTACTTCATCACCATCCATGGCTTGCCATCTGCTCTCAATCCCCTCTCTGTATCCTCCACGAGCTTTCCCTTCTGTGGCTTTAATAGTTCAAACTTCTTTTCTTTTACGCCTTCTTTCCACACAATCTTCTCAATCATTCTCGCCATATTGTTGTCACTTCTGTTTATTAGGCCCAACCTGCCCAAATCTTTCACCTCGCATTCCGGCAACGTATTGAGAGACCTCAACATTCTCTTGAAGTATTGAATGCCATCATAACGCTTCACCACAAACAACTTGATCTGTTCGTCATAAATCCAACAGATGATTCCCTTCTTTGCCTCAGCATAGCCTTTGATGTTATAAGTCTTCTTGAACATGGCTGGAACAGCAGGCTTCTTGGTCTTGATAAACCAATGAGCACATCCTTCCTTCCACCTAGGCTGCTCTTCCCACTCAGTCTCATCCATCTCAACACTCACATCGGCTTTCTCAACCTCAGGGATCTCGTGTTCAACGTTTTCTTCTACTATCTCCCCCTCTTCTATTCCATCTTCAATCACAATCTGCTCACCGATCTTCTCAATCATGTCACTCGGTAGCACATCTTCATCAAACATAACATCGTCACTGAACATATCATCGTCCAGCTCTTTCAGCGCATCTATCACATCATCTTCAACTAACACCACATCATCAGCAGAACCACCAGCCACGTCAGTAGACTCCCCCTCAGCTGTGGAAGTACCAAGAGCTTCAGAAGTTCTTGGCAGCTCACCACCTGCATCTTTCGATGCATTGGGATCATCGTCTCGGTCATTCCTCTTCTTCGTTCTGAGCTCGTCGCCCTTACAGCTCATCTCCCCCTGAGATGCCAAGAACTCCTTCAAGGCATCTATAATTTTCCCGTGCTCAACCAGGAGGGATGCCTGTAGTTGATTTGCTTCCACTAGGCTTTGAATAGTCTTCGACTGTTCTGCCACGATCCGCTCTAGTGAAGCTATCCTTTCTGTGTCTGACATTGGCGAAGGCGAGACTCCAGAAGCAGGCGTAACCGCAGGTGGTATCATACCTGATAACCCTGCAGCTGTGACGACCGTTGACTCCACAAAACGAGCAGCTACCACCGATTGAGTAAGCGTTGGCGGTGGTAGAGACACGATCTCCGGAGTTGACGTCTGGATGGTAGCGGTGGATGGAATGCCAGCCGTTGATGTAGCCACTACGGGAACATCCGCAGCGCTTGTACTTGTCACCTGTACAGAAGAAGGAACAATGGACATACCAGACAGTGCGGCCGGAGCAAATCGTACAGTCCTTGATGTCTCTCCAGCTCACATGCCAGCACCTGTCCTCTCCCGTCTTGATCTTCTAATCAGCTTATGAATGTCCTCTTCTTCTTCCGACTCATCATCATCCTCTGTTCTCTTCCTCTTCCCCATCGTTCTTTCTCGAGACACCATCAACCGTCTCCCCTCATCCATAATCTCATCCAAGTATGAGTCAGCCATCGAAGTTGCTGCTCTAGTAACACTTACACCCGAACTCTGTGCAGCTGAGACTTGCACCTCTTCCACTTGATCCATGTCAAAGTAGCCTTGACCTCCAAAAACAGCGTCAAGGTCTATATCCTCAGCAGTTGATGCAACAGGCACAGCAGGAGCAGAAACAGCTTGAGTTGCTCTTGCCTGCTGCGGTTGAGGATCTCTGAACTCGTCCCCGCCAGCAGGAACATACTCTGGGTTGATTAAAAACCCGAATAGAGGAGTATGCCTGGGACGAAGTTCAGGATTGCTCCTCGCACTTGACGTGCGACACTGAGCAAAGATACGTTTGCTCACTGATTCTACGTATCTGATCGGGCGTCTCTGAGGTAGACTCGGAGCCACATGGTTTAATATCATCTGTAGAAAGCGTGGGTACATGATGAACCGCTCCCGAGACATCGCCCGTCTTTGTCTATCAAGCTCGTAAAAGACCATTTGACTGAAACTATAACGCTTGTTATAGGTCAGTGCAGTCATGGCAGACTGCATGGTCGCACCCATACCGTCTGTGCCCGCCTTCCTCCTCGACATGCACACGATCATAACGTGCATGAGGAAGCGCCACTGGTCTAGGAGGAAACCCTTCCTCCTCTGGGTGTCTCCTAATGGACCAGAGTAGCCCATTCGAAGAAATGCTCCATCACGAAAAGGAGCTACGAACTCTGTCGGATCGTCTCGAGTCTCGTCTCCGAACCGTAGCGCCACCCGGATCTGTTCAGAGTTAAAATGAACCTGTTGATTATTCACCGTAGCTCTCATCACCGGGGGCTCAACACGGCAATCATATTCTACCGTCTCCCAGAAGTCTTCGATGTTCGGTAGAGATATCGGCAACGTGTTAGTAATCGAGTGAAAAATCCTCGAGCGCAGGAGGAACGTGATAATCTCGCGGTAGTCGTCCACACCGCTCGCCTCCGGGTCAAGAGTGATGTACATATTGTGACCCGGCAAAAACTGTCTCTGATTGTCACCATCATCGCCTCCTGCACCACCAGCACCCGCTATCGCAGCCATATCTGCAACAAACTAACCAAGTTAGAACGACACAAAGACATAGCACAAGTTCGCTTTGTTACCATGAGCGAAGTTGTGATAAACTCTGTATAGGCGAAGTTAAAGTTGAGGCGAAGTTGGGAACAACTTCGCGTCAGCTTTAAATTTGTCTAATTAACACTAAGTAAAATTGATCTTAGGCGAAGTTAATGTTAACTTCGCCTCATCACAACATCGCCTCAGGCGAATTTAAGTTCTGGGCGAAGTTACGGATAACTTCGCCTCAGGCGAACTTAAGCTTCGGGCGAAGTTACGGATAACTTCGCCTCAGGCGAACTTAAGCTCCAGGCGAAGTTACGGATAACTTCGCCTAAACCCTAACTTCGCCTGAATCTGAATCGGCGACAGTGAGATTCATGGAACAACGTGCAGGTGATGATTCGGCTAGTTTTAGACGATTAAACACTCGTAAACACAAGTTTTAAGGACATGTTGATGATCAGAATAGTGTTTACCACGTAAAAACACAAGTTTAAGAAAATCGGTTTCAAAACCGATGGTTCGAGGTTAATAACCGGGCCGAAACGACCCTTGATTAGTATGAACGACCTTACAATATATGATAAAACAACATCCGAACCTTTGATCGGTGAGAAAAATCGGAATAAAAACACGTAATCGAGGTTAAATCAAGTTCGCCGGAGATAAAGTGTAACTGTGGACAAGTTCGCTGATAAATAATAAAGAGAATGACTGTTGAAAGTCCTTTTATATGGGCGGAGTTATACAGGCGAAGTTACGGATAACTTCGCCTAGGCGAAGTTAACCACAACTTCGCCTGTTCAAAAACATCGCCTATATATTTACAAAATCAAACCTTATAATTTTAACAATTTTCCAATTAAGTTATAAAACTTTCCAAGAAGAAATAAATAACATGATCAATTCTAATTAACCAGTTAAAAAATCATAAAGCTATCTAAGTACAAAAACGTAAAAAATTTAAAGAATAAGGGATCAAATTTCAGACTTGCTAGGGACTGCTACGTTTTAGAAAAGATCCGAACAGGAATCATACTAACTACGTGACTGTCACATAGATCCGTGTTTAGCTGTATTATGACATATAGAGACAGGTTGTAAGCAGGTAATATACTTAAGATGGTTTTCATCGTTTCTGTGATACGAGTTAGATTCAATTAATCCTTAAAATTTAAGTGGGCAACAACTCAGAAATATTGATGCCTCCTATCTATCCTCAAAGCGTATTTGGCTTTCCCCAAGTCACCCCGAATTGACTTCGACCCATAGTGTCTGATTAAATTGTAAATACTCTTCTTCTGGTTCCCGTTCTTCTTCTTACTCTAAGATTGAGAAGTCTTGATTTTATCATCTCTAAAATGTTTCAATAACTTCAAATATAATTTTTTTTTTAAATTGTTTTTTTTTAATAAACATAGACTTCATAGTAGACATTAACTGCAAGTCCCGTATCTGGATCACTGCAGTATCTTGAGACTCTATCTTCACGGAAATCAGAACACACATGGGCTCGTGTATGACTGGGTAATCGCTTTTCTGCCTATCATTCGAAAAGATATATATGAAGACACGCAAAACTCTTAAGGAGTTTCCATGTAAAATCAAGTAAAATTAGTTTGTATCACATCTACTTTTACGCACCATGAAAAGTTACCATGACATACAATGATTGTCCTAAAGCCTTTTAAGCCTAATAACTTTACTAGTTAAGCACACAGAATTAGTATAACTATCATTTTCCAAGGTTGGATCAATTTTCCGTTTAACATAGCTAACGAACTTCTTACGAAGTAACAGACTTGAAAAATAATTTCATTTCCCTTTCACTTCTTTCAAAATTTAAACAAAAAATCGCCCCGATCAAAACAAAGTCTTTAGGTAAACGGCTATCCCGAAGATCCAAAGGATCAACTGGACCGACCACATACTAGTATGTGTCCTTCTAACTAAATATGATCGACTAATTTTAAGCGAAAGAACGAAAAACTCATCATAAACCGCCCCGGTCACTATCAGTAATCTGGTTAATGGCTATCCTCAAAATCTACAAGTAGAGAATGATGACCAAAACATATCCGAAGACAAGTCCTTCAAACTAATGTAACCGACATAATTTTAAGCGATTAGTGACGTTTTTTTTTTTTTTTTTTTTTTTTAAATAACAAAAGAAAAGCATGGTTACTCGGGATTGATCATCCCATTTAGTTCAATAAGGTTTTGAAATCTGGATTTGTCAAACGCTTTAGTGTATAAATCAGCAAAATTATCAAGCGTATCCACCTTTTCAAGAATTATTAGTTTCTTCTCAGCACAATCCCGTATGAAATGATGACGTATGTCAATGTGTTTAGTTTTACTATGTTTCACGGGATTGTTAGTTACTGAGATAACAGCTGTGTTATCAATGCAAATAGGAGTAAGTAAGAAATTCAGACCATAGTCGCGCAGCTGTTGTTGTATCCAAAGAACCTGAGAGCAGCAGTTGGATGCAGCCATGTATTCTGCCTCACAGGTTGAGATTGCGACTGAAGTCTGCTTCTTGCATTGCCATGACACCAATCTGCCACCAAGAAACTGACATCCTCCAGTTGTTGACTTCCGATTCTGATTGCACCATCCATAATCAGAGTCTGTGTAAGCGACCAGCTCCAAGTCTCCTCCTCTCTGGTACCACAACCCCAGCTTCGGCTTGCCCTTGAGATACCGCAGTATCCTCTTTGCACCTTTCAAATGAGATTCTTTTGGATTTGCCTGAAAACGTGCACAAAGACAAACAGCAAACATTATATCAGGCCTAGATGCAGTTAAGTACATTAAAGAACCTATTATCGCCCGATATTGAGTTGGGTCCACATCTGCATCACTGTCTACTTCAGCACCCAATTTGTGATTGACGCAGATTGGAGTATCATATGGAGAACTGTCCTCCATCTTGAAGCGCTTGAGCACATCATGAACATACTTCGTTTGATGAATGAACATCCCGTCCTTCCTCTGATCAACCTGCAATCCTAGAAAGAAAGTTAGTTCACCCATAGCACTCATTTCAAACCTTTTCTTCATGACGGCTTCAAACTCCTGACACATGGAGACTTTTGATGCAGCAAATATAATGTCGTCCACGTAGACTTGTACCAGCAGGATGTCGCTTCCATCTCTTTTGAAGAACAACGTGCTATCAATTTTCCCTCTTTCAAAACCATTTTCGAGCAAGTAATCCGATAAAGTTGCATACCAGGCACGAGGTGCCTGATGTAATCCATACAATGCCTTGCTCAACTTGTACACGTGATCTGGATAGTCTGGGTCAGGAAAACCCGGAGGTTGCTCAACATACACAACCTCATCAACTTTCCCGTTCAAAAACGCACTCTTCACGTCTAGCTGAAACACCTTCATCTTTTCATAAGCAGCAAACGCCAAAAACAATCTTATGGCTTCCAACCTAGCGACAGGAGCAAACACTTCGTTATAATCAATCCCCTCTTGTTGATTAAAACCTTTGACTACTAGCCTCGCCTTGTTTCTAATAATAATCCCCTTATCATCTCTCTTGCACTTGAACACCCATTTTGTGCCTATCGCATGCACATTCTTTGGTTTTTCAACCAAAGTCCAAACTTCCATCTTCTCGAATTGAGCCAACTCTTCTTGCATGGCTTCGACCCACAAGCTGTCCTTTAAAGCCATTTGATAATTTTTCGGTTCAATCTGGCTTATAAAGCAGGTATACAGGCATTCATCGATTATTCCTGTCTCCTTAATGCTTGTATAAACACAGGTATGTTCATTCAAGCTACTTCTCGTTTGTACACCTGAGGACACATCACCAATCACATTATCCAGAGGGTGATCTTTATGGATTCTCGTGGTCGGAACAGAACCGACATGCAAATTATCTTCCAAATTAGAAGAGATCTCATCAATGGTTGTTTCATGCTGAGAGTGAAAAGGATTGATAAATTCTTCTTCAGTTGAGGCAGCAGGGGTATCGATAGTGTTTGATGAGGAAGGTTGACATTTTTCAATCAGCTGTCTTTGCAATAGATTTTCTTCCTCATCGAGTATCATCTTCGTCGCAGCTCTTTCTTCTTCTTCAGAAATCTCCAAATCCGGTACGTTAAACGACTTAAAAAGCTTAACATAGTCGAAAAGCTCAGCAGGTCCATTGCTAGGTTTTGGCGGTTGGTAACTTGTGATGTCAGTGTTACACACCACCTCCACCTTGCAAGTCGAAGTATTGAAGACCCGTCTGTTGGGAGTACCAACAACATAACCGACTAATATTCCTTCATCGGCTACTTCCCCAAATTTAGAATTTTTCTTCAAGATCGAACAAGGGGACCCGAATGGTTCAAGACCACTCAAGTTGGGCTTCCTTCCATGCATAAGCTCATAGCAAGTTTTACCAAGTCTCTTAACGGTTAACACCCTATTCAGAACATAGCAGGCTGTAGCAACCGCTTCAGCCCAGAACATCACAGGAAGCTTCGAATCTGCCAGCATAGTCCTGGCTCCTTCAATTAAAGTTCGGTTCTTCCTTTCAGCCACTCCATTCTGTTGCGGAGTATACGGAGCGCTGTATTGATGTTCAATTCCTTTCTGAAGACAGAAGATCTCCATTTCAAAGTTCTTGAACTCCGTCCCATTGTCACTTCTGATGAACTTAACAGTTTTACTCATGACGTTCTCAACTTTAGTAATCAAATTCTTCACCATTTGAGCCGTCTCATCTTTCGATTTCAGAAAATATACCCACGAATATCGCGAGTAGTCATCAGTGATCACCAAGCAGTAAGAAGTACCTCTTAGACTTTGTATATTCACTGGACCGAAGAGATCCATGTGAAGCAGTTCTAGAGTACTGGCAATTGAGTTGACCTTCTTGGTGAGATGGGATTTCTTGTGTTGCTTTCCCTTCTTGCATGCTACACATTTGTCTTCAAAGTTAAAACTTTTCAAGGGAACGCCCATCACAAGCCCATTTTTGACAATGTGGTTCATCTTCCGACGATGAATGTGCCCCATCCTTCTGTGCCATAGTTCGGATTCTGATTCGCTTGCCTTCGTCATTAAACATGATTCTCCCGTGGCCATTTCAGTAGACCTCATATCCATCACATAAGTATTTGTATCACGTGGAGCTTTCATCACTATCCACTCGTCTGATCTGAAAACCAGGCTTCAACACGATCGCCTCATTCTTCGTGAAGTGAACAGTATACTCCTTATCACAAATCTGCGACACACTCAGCAGATTGTGCTTCAGTTCTTCCACAAAATTCACATTCTCAAGTGTCATTTTCCCATTGGACACCGTTTCTTTACCAGTAATTCTTCCTCCACTTTCACCAGCAAAACTAACTCTCGCTCCCTGAACAGGTTTTAAGTCGTGCAACAAGTATTTGTTGCCCGTCATGTGCCGGGAACAGCCGCTATCTACAATCCAAAGACTGTGGGCAGCCCTGTTCAACTGTTCCTGCACAATAAAGCAAATGATTAGAATCTAGGGACCCAAGACCAATTGGTCTTGGATCTATACATCCCGTACTTCTGCTTTCCGAAGTTAGCATTTGGATAATTCCTGTCAGTCCTAGTAGGAAATCTTCTTGGAAATTGAATGTGAGGCCTTCCAAACCTATGTGTATTGAAAATATTATATCTTGCAGTTTGGTGATTAGCATTGTAAAACTGAGGTTTGTTTCTGTGAAAACCTGAATTAGTTACATTTTGAAACTTTAAAGGGTTTTCATTTTTAACAGTATTAAAATTACCAGTAGATTTATGCTCAGTTTTAATGGGCCTCACGCCTCTGAATTTCGGCGTCAGAGGACAATCTGCAACAAGATGTCCTACCTTATTACACCGAAAACAACACCTATACTCCATTTTCGTTTCAAATGTTGTTTTGGATGTAGAGGCTGTGTTACCAGCTGGTAGTCTCACATAAGGTGGGACGTACGGGTTGAGTGGAGTACTCTTTTTAGAAGTTTTATCTTCATCTCCACCAGTGGGTAACACGACCTTCTCTTTTGTCTTACCCGATTCGGACAACTTATCCGAATCCGATGAGACTGGACTCGTAACAGAAATATTTACACTTGAAACAGGCGAACTCGTTTCGCCACTACTAACACTTGATTCTTTACTTGTAACCTTGATTGGAACTGTCTGAGGAACTTCAAAATCAGCAGATTTCTGTACACTAGGGTTAAAAGTGTAATTGTGGTTATACGGTGGTGGAACCTCGTGATAACCAATTCCTCCTCTCTTTGTAGAGGTACCTTGATCACTAACAAGGTGATCAAGAATAGCTGAGGAATTTCTGAACTGTTCTAGTTTTCAGTTCAGTTCCACCACTTTCACCTGGTGGTCAGCAATCTGCTTTTCACGTTCAGCAATTAGTTTAGTCTTTTCTTCTAAAACCTCATAACTAAGATCAATTACTTCAATTTTTTCAGCAAGTTTAGTTTTTAAGCTTTTAACATCTTTTTCACATGCTTTTATTTTAACTTTGTAACTGTTTTCTCTTGCTTTCGTAAAGTGGTGATCTTCTTTAAGAGTTTTAAATTCAGCATCTAAACGAACATACTGATCAGTTATAGTAGCAAGTTGCTCAGACAAATTCTCACATTTAGTACAAAAAGATTTAGAACTTACCTCGGGGATTTGATCATTGTTATCTGCCATGAAAGCTTTTTCCTTACCAGTAGCTTTCTCTTCTCCGGTATTCTTTTCACGTTCTTCACTCTCAACCTAAGCCATATTAGCCTGCTCACCAGTTTCATTCAAATGCAGGTTCCAGTTGTATTCACCTGCTTCTCTGGACAGCATGGCATTGACTTCTTTAGTGCTTCCAGTGTGCTGCGCAGACCGGCCCCTGACCACGTTCAACTCTCTCGTTTCTGCAATCTTTGGCAAAGTGTCCGTTTTGTTGACAGTTATAGCACCTCACCTTAGACTTGTCGAACCCTGGCCTGCCTCCAACAAACTTTCTTCCCGTCTTTCTCATGAACTTCTTCACTCTTCTCACTATCATGGCCATCTGCCATTGTAAATCCATCTCCTCCAGATCATCAGCATCGATCTGGTCGTAGTCTTCATCTAGCATCGCCGGATCAACCACCTTTCCTTGAATATAATTTTCATAAGAAGCAATAAATGAAGCATAGAGTCCAAACTGCTCTTCAGCAGATTTGACGCTCATTGGCATCTTTGAGTAATTATTGCTTGAGGAACTTGAAGATCCACCAATCTTGCTTGCTGTCTGTTGAGTACCACTTGATCCACCCGCAACAAATCAAACATCCCCATTCGAGTTTACTGACACTTGCCCCTCCTATGAAGAATTGGCACCCGACTCACTCTTCGAGTAGTAGGCGGCAGAATCAGTCTTTGAATTTGTATTGGAGTTTACTTTAGCTCCGTACATGCCTGGATCTTGAACCTGATCCATAGATGTTTCTTTTCTTACCATATTAAGCTCAAAAGTTCTGAGCTTGTTGACAGCGGTTTCAAGATCATAAGTAGGGAAGTCCTTATCTTCCCTCATTAGTACAGTATACATCTCCCATTTTGGTGGGAGAGCATCGAGAAGTTTTTCCACAATCTCTTCTTCTCGGTAGGAAATGGAGTAGTTACTCAATTCAGTCATTAGATGATAATATCGAGTGATAATATCATCAAGGGATTCGTTCTTTAAGTACTTAAAGACTGAAAATTGAGTTTTAAGCAGCTTTATCTTTGAGGCCCGAATGCCTACATTTCCTTCGAATCTGCTCTCAAGAGCTTCCCAAAGCTCTCTAGCTGATGTATACTTTCTGAATGTATGTAGGATCTCCTGAGGAAGAGCCATTGTGATTGCAGCATGAGCCTTGCTTTCGGCTTCATACATCTTCTTCTCCTCCTCTTCCATTTTACTGTATTTCTTTATTTGGTCTCGACCCTCATACTCCATGATCGGTGGAATATATCCATCTTGGATGCATACCCACATCTTCGCATCCTGGTACTTAACATACTGTATGAACCGATCCTTCCACGCAACAAAGTCGGTTCCCTTCAGCAGCCTTGGGGCCTTTGTAGCTGACCCCCGCTTCAACTTCCATCTTGACAAGCTCTGAAATGTTGATTGACGACATCCTTCTTGAAGACTAAGAAACCCGAAAAATTTTGAAAAGGGCGAAGTTAGAAAAATTTCTTCGAAACAGTACTGTAGGCGAAGTTAAGGATAACTTCGCTTAAGTAACAACTTCACTGGATCCTTCTTAAATTCGCGTAACTGGGCGAAGTTGAGAATAACTTCGCTTAGGATAAGCGAACTTAGAAAGTAAGCGAACTTGAAGAGAACTTCGCTGAACTAGGCGAACTTGAGAAGAACTTCGCTGAACTAGGCGAACTTGAGAAGAACTTCGCTGAGTTAGGCGGAGTTGAGGAGGTAGGCGAAGTTGTGAATAACTTCGCTTCTCCTTATATCTTCGCTGAAACCCTACGAATCTTGACGGCAACTTCGCCTGATGAACAGCAACTTCGCCTGACGAACTTGAACTTTCTGCAGATCTGAAAGTCGGATTTTAACGACGATTTTGACGGTTTGAAGGCTCAAACACACTGGTAGGAAGCTAGAATGAGCATAAACACCAAAAACCCGTCCCGGTAACACCCGAAATAGAACGAATTCTACACCCGCGTGAATATCCCGAACCACACAATCGAGCAAATGCTCTGATACCAATTGTAGGTTCCCTGGATGGATCACACGAGATATCCCGATATACACAGGTGCGGAATGTTGGAATACCGTATGCCCGAGACACATAATTAGGTTAATGTGGCTAGTTGTGTTTGATCCAAGTCGGGTCATACCCAATAACGAGTTAGACACACACCAATTATGTATTTGTTGAGATATGATCTATAAAACAAATACAGAACACGACACATTCAGAAATCGGGTTTCTGAATAATTACTTGAAAGTGTTAAATAAATTAATTGGTTAATTTATTTATTCAAATAATTATTATTGGAATGATTATTTAAACATGTGTTCTTTTATAAAATGGTTTATAAAAGAAGGGGTGTTTATATATTTTATAAGGTATAAAATATATATATCATTTAAAACATGAGTCACATACACTCCATACACTTGGTCAAAGTTGGTAAAGAGTTGATGTAGGTTGAGTAAGACTTACTTGACCAAGACCTAACCAAGGATTTGATTGAGATATGATCTCATTTTTAAATAGCATCAACATACTTTCAAGTAAGAAGATATATACAACACCTTTTCTCTCTTGCTTTTTGGTTCGGCCGAAGACAAGAAAAGAAGAGGTTCGGGTCTCGTTTTTCTCGTGTTCAAGCTCCCTAACATAGCTCGGTGTGTGTTGGAGGCTCGGGGTATCTTCCGTTTGAGGATCTTCCCTTTGAAAGTCTAGCATCAACATCATCATCTTCTTCAACCATCAACTACATCTCTTAAAGGTTTAAGAATGTAAGTTTTACAATCTTTGATAGTTTAGTTTTTTACCCGTATTATTTGATCTTTTGTCTCGGGTTTCTAATCTTAAGATTAATGGTAATCTTGAAACAAGAATAAAGGGTTATTCATAGATTAACATATCATATAAACTTGTAATATATATATATATATATGGATACATATGTTTAAGTTTGTGATTATCACGCTTCCGCCTTAATTAATGACTAGTTAAATGGTTAACTAAGTTTAAAATTTCCATAGAAACCCAACAAATGGCATCAAGAGCCGGGATACGGGAAACTAAGCTTCGGGTTTTTCGGTTTTATAATTTTCCCCTTGAAAGATTTTATACAAAAATTAACATGCATGATTTTTTTGTATTTAATCTTGTTATTATTTTTGGCTTTGTTCAAAAAAATAAAAAACAAAAATATAAAACCGAGTAAATGGGCCGAAGCCCAATTCGGGTGAAATTGGGCCGAAGCCCACTTGTTTTGGTTAATGGGCTAACCGAAAAAAAAAGGGAGAAAGTGAAATGGGCCGAAGCCCATTTTGGTTAAATGGGCCGAAGCCCATGAGACCTTTCATTGGGCCGAAGCCCATGTGTTTTGGACATGTGGGCCGAAGCTCATAATCAAGTTATTGGGTCAAGCCCAAAATGGGTTGGGCTAGGCTCGATAAAGTCAAGGGGTTTTGAAACGGAATCCTAAAACATAACGGGTTATGTTTATTAATTATTAAAACTAGACCGAGCCGTAGATCAAAATGGATGTTTATTTGTGGTTGATAATTGTAATTAATTATTCAAGTTTCGGTTTGTAATAATTAATTAGGGGCAGTTTTGTAATTATTTATTCATATGGGTATGTAATAAATAGATTATTTGTAATATCTTTATTTTATAGAAAAAATGTATTAGGACATTTGTTTTGTAAATTTAAAGAAGATTGCAAAATTGGAAGTTTGGGCCTTATTGGGCCGGGTATGGTGATAATGGGTCTCACAAGCCCATTAACGGGATTCAAGCCCAAAAGGACCTAAGCCCACCTATTGAGCCCAAATGGAAGCTTATGGAAGCTAAGGCCCAAGTTCAAGCCCAATGGATCACAACGGGGTTGAAGAAGATGCTCGAAGCATTTGGATGCGGGATCGAGTGGGAGCTACAACATCCATGTGTCATGTGTCCCTTAGGATCGGACCTAAGACACACACTTGTTTCGGCTAACAAGTGTGGTCTAACTTAGTGGCTCGTGTCTAGTATAATTGTGTATGCTTGTTAATTGATTGTTTGATTATGTGGTTGCTAGATATTAGGATATCAACTTCGTCACATAGAATTAATTAACAAAGCATAAAACGGGTTCTAATAATTATCGGTAATTACGTGACACATAGTTTAATAAAATGGATTTATTAACTAGCCGTCTCACGCCCATAATAAAATGGTTTTATTATAAATTAGTATTTTGAAAATGGTTTCAAAATTATCATGTTACTAAATGCATGTTAGAACATGATTTAAAGTTTTACAACTAGAATTATTAAAACTAAAAAATCCCTTTTAAAATTAAGGATAATAAGTTAAACACCATCCTTTTGTATAACGCTTAACATATTAGTAAGCTCTTAGTGGGAAAAAGGTCACCTAACCGCGTAGAGTAAATTAATATGTTGAGGTAATATTGGCATATAAATGGGAAAAAGGTCACCTAACCGTTTGTATGTTGATATTACAAGTTGATACAAGTAGGACGACTTAAATTAGAACCATGTGAAGAGGGTCACCCAAGCATGGGGTCTAATAGGTGTTGATGGGATAAACATGCCGACACGAAATATGATTTCGAACCGGTCCTATAAACTCTAGAAGTTGCAAAAGGGTTTGCAATTGTTATGAATAACTACCTTGATAAACCGACAATGGGAAAAAGGTCACCTAACCGGAGTCGGGTTTATCGTTGGATTCTAGATTTTAATTATTAATTATATTTGGTATATATAAAAGGGTATTAATAATTAAAAAGGTAAAACACTAAAATGAACTTAATTAAAATTCTGCAGATGGCCGCACACGTCGACGACAACATAATCCCTAACGTCCAAAATGTATCTCTCCGATCTATTCTCGCTAAAGACCGTCTTAACCACAATAACTTTTCGGATTGGTTCCGAAATTTAAGGATTGTTCTAAAACAAGAAAAATTATATCATGTTTTGGAAACACCTATCCCCAACGAACCGGAAGAGGGAAGTGAGGTCGAATATATGAATTGGGTCCAACACACGGAAGATTCCATTCAAGTGTCATGCCTCATGTTGGCGACTATGGTTCCCGAAATCCAAAAGGATTTCGAAAACCATAATGCGTACGACATGATTACTCAACTTAAGGAAATGTTCCTTAAGCAATCAAGAGTTAAAAGGTTCGAAACGGTTCGAGCCTTGCATGCATGTAGAATGGATGATAATCAACCAGTTTCAACTTATGTACTTAAGATGAAAAGTTACATTGATCGCCTCGCCAAGCTCAATTGTCCCATCTCAAAAGACTTAGCAACGGATTTGATCCTTAACTCCCTGTCGAAAAGGTTCGACACTTTCGTGTTAAATTATAACATGAATGGGTGGGACAAAAACATTGGAGAACTTCACTCAATGCTTAAAACAGCCGAGGCGAGCATGGGTAAAAGGGTTTTACCCGTGTTTGCGATCAATGAAGGTAAATCCAAGAATCGATCTCAACCCAATTCTAAGGCTAAGGTAGCAAAAAGAAAGGGTCCTCCTGTGCATCTTAAGGGTAAGGGCAAATCACCGGTTATGGCAAAGAAACAAAAGGTTGTGGAACCGAGGGGTCATAAGGATGATCCTTGTTTTGGTTGTGGGGAGACCGGACATTGGAAACGCAATTGCCCGGTCTACCTAAAAGAGCTAAGAGACAAGAGGAATGCGGGGCATGCCTCGGGTAATGTCTTTATGATTAATATTGAGCTAAATCTTATTTCTTCTAACACATGGGTATTGGATACCGGATGTGGAACTTATATTTGCAATTGGTTGCAGGGGTTCAAAAGGAATGAAGACTTAAAGAAGGGCGAAGTGAGTCTTTTCATGGGCAACGGTGCAAGGGTGCACGTGGTCGCTAGAGGAGACTTCACTTTATCGCTTCCAAGTGGTTTGGAAGTTGTTTTGAGAAATGTTTTGTATGCTCCTAGTTTGACTAGGAACATTATTTCCGTGCACCTTCTTAGACAATGTAACTTTGACTTTAAATTTGTAAAATCAGAAATGCATGTATCATCTAATGGTATCTTTTATTTTAAAGCTGTACCAAACAACGGTATTTATGAATTGGTTCATAACAATACCTCAAATAGCTCATTATATCAAACTTCCACTAAAAGACTCAAAAAGGATTTGAGTGATTCCTACATTTGGCATTGTCGTCTTGGACACATAAACAAGAATCGTGTAAATACTCTCCAAAAGAATGGTCTTTTGAAAACAAATGAGTTAGGTTCGTTTGATGAGTGTGAATCTTGTATTCAAGGCAAGATGACCAAAGAACCTTTTAAAGGTACAAATGAGAGGGCTAAGGACTTATTAGGTATCATACATACAGATGTATGCGGACCTCTCAAGCCCACTAGTAGGAATAGTGAAAGGTACTTCATTACCTTTACCGACGATTTTAGTCGATATGGGTATGTGTATCTAATGAAACACAAATATGAAGCCTTTGAAATGTTCAAGGAATTTCAAAATGAAGTACAAAATCAGCTCGACCGAACAATCAAGGTACTCCGCTCCGATAGAGGAGGCGAATACCTAAGTGATGCTTTTCAATGTCATCTTAGAGATTGTGGAATTATTTCACAGTTCACTCCTCCTGGAACTCCTCAACATAACGGAGTATCCGAGAGGAGTAATAGAACACTGTTGGACATGGTTCGATCAATGATGGCACGAAGCTCACTACCGCCATCATTTTGGGGATATGCGCTACTTACAGCGGCTCGTATTTTGAATATGGCCCCGACCAAAAAGGTGGATCGAATACCCTATGAAGTGTGGCATGGAAAGGTTCCATCCTTTTCATATTTAAGGGTATGGGGATGCATAGTTTATGTTAAACGTGACACCCCAAATAAGCTTGAGGCTCGATCCATCAGGTGTATCTCCATAGGATACCCAAAGGATGATATAGGATATATATTCTATGATCCTAGTGAACAAAAAGTGTTTATTTCACGCAAGGGATACTTCTTAGAAACTAAGTTCCTTATGGAAGGACCTAGTGAAAAGAGAGTGGAACTTGAAGAGGTTCAAGAATCACTGGATGATACACAGTTGGTCGATACTAGTTTTCAACACGAGGATGTTGAAGGTGATCAAATGGTTGATCATACACACGTTGCTCGCAGATCTAGTAGGATTAGTCGACCTCCCAAGAAATATGGATTTCTCGTGGATGATTGCTACTTGGTCGATTCGGATGAACTGATCTCCTACAAAGATGCTATGTCACAACCTGATTGTGACAAGTGGCTTGAAGCCATGAGCGCCGAGATGCAATCCATGCACGATAACCAAGTTTGGGAATTGGTTGATCGTCCACTTAACTCCAAACTGGTTGGATGTAAGTGGGTCTTCAAGAAGAAGACCGATATGCATGGAAATCTAGATACTTACAAAGCACGACTTGTAGCAAAAGGTTTCACACAAACTCAAGGGATTGATTATGATGAAACCTTCTCGCCGGTCGCGATGCTTAAGTCGATCAGGATATTATTTGCCATTGCAGCTCATTTTGATTATGAGATATGGCAGATGGATGTCAAGACCGCTTTTCTTAATGGATATCTTGAGGAAGATGTCCATATGGTTCAGCCTGAAGGTTTTGTCGATCCATCTAATCCTGACAAAGTATGTAAGTTAAGGAAATCAATCTACGGGTTGAAACAAGCATCACGGATGTGGAATCATCGTTTTAATGAAGAAATCAAAGCGTTTGGTTTCGTCCAAAACGGTGATGAGGCGTGTGTGTATAAATGGGCTAGTGGGAGTATAGTCATGTTCCTTATTTTGTATGTCGATGATATACTTTTATTTGGAAATGATATACCAAGTATGGAAAACGTTAAAGCGTGGTTAAGTAGTCGTTTCTCAATTAAGGATCTTGGAGAAGCGACATATATCTTGGGAATAAAATTCTATAGGGATAGACAAAGGAAATTGATCGGACTCAATCAAAGTGCGTACATTGATAAAATCCTGAAAAGGTTCAGGATGGAAAACTCTAAGAAAGGTTTGGTACCTATTCCTAGAGGAACCGTGTTAAGCTCATCCCAAAGTCCTAGCTCTAAGGAAGAGCAGGATAGGATGAAGCATGTTCCTTATGCTTCGGCAATAGGATCTATTATGTATGCAATGATGTGCACCAGACCGGACGTCTCGTATGCTTTAAGCATAACGAGTAGATACCAGCACAACCCAGATGACAGTCATTGGATGGCTGTCAAGAATATATTAAAATACCTTAGAATGACTAAGGATATGTTTTTAATATATGGGTCTGGTGAGGAGGAACTCGTCGTAAAGGGTTACGTGGATGCGAGTTTCCAAACTGACCGAGATGATTCTCGGTCACAGTCGGGATATGTCTTCATTTTGAATGGAGGCGCTGTCTCTTGGAAGAGTTCGAAGCAGGATGTTGTCGCGTTATCCACTACAGAATCTGAGTACATCGCCGCTTCAATGGCAGCCCAAGAGGCTGCATGGATGAAAAAGTTCATCATGGATCTAGGGATTATCTCTACCATTCAGGAGCCCCTAGAGATATTCTGTGACAATGAGGGTGCTATTGCACAGATCAAGGAGCCTCGTGCTCATCAGAAAACGAGGCACATTGAGCGCAGATTCAACTACATAAGGGATGAAGTTGAAAAGGGAAAGATATGTATTCATAAAGTTCATACCGATCAAAATATTGCGGACCCACTCACGAAGCTCCTCGATAGGCCAAAGCATGAGGGTCATGTTTGTGCATTAGGACTTCGGTATTCTAGTGAGTGGATTTAATCTGTGTTTAGTGTTTGTATAAGAACGAATGTAATGGGTATCTCATGAAAATTAATTATGTTTTAATTATTCAATGAGTTATGTTCTATATTTGCATGTTTAATCCATGAATGACTTATGTTGTTCTAAACGTCCGTAGTCGATCATACTTGTGGGAACAAGTATGAAGGTAAGACTATTATGAACCCGGATTGGTTGATATTCATGTGATGAATATAGTGCATAGGTTTGCCACCAAAGTTCATAGATATTTGTGGGATACAAATATTGGACTGACCCGCTCTCAAGAATCACTGCATGGAGTTAGTGTAACTGATCATAAGTAATCCTTGAGTAAAGGCGAGTATCATTGTGTCCTTTGACCTGAGATGCATATTGGATCTGGTTTTTCATCAAGTCTGATAACTTGACTCTCTTCTTTGTTATTTCGGTAACACGATAACGTGTAAGAAAGAGCTCAGATATCATACGAGATGTCAACAAGGGTGTATGCAGTCAAGATGGGATTTGTTCCTCTTATGTGTTGAGAGTTTAGATGTCTAAGGCCTGTTAAGTTAAATCATTGAGAGAATGATCACTCTGTGTCTCTTCGATTTGACAGGACATCTAGTAACAAAGGGATGTAGTGATAAGACTTACCTATATCATATCAAGTATGGACTTGAAGGGGATGATGTTATTGAATGGCACTTAGTCAAACACACTAGGGGTGGTGACCTGTTGTTAGGCGGTATTCACCATTAGCATTAACTTCTTATGAGTCACGTGCAAGTGGGAGATTGTTGGAATACCGTATGCCCGAGACACATAATTAGGTTAATGTGGCTAGTTGTGTTTGATCCAAGTCGGGTCATACCCAATAACGAGTTAGACACACACCAATTATGTATTTGTTGAGATATGATCTATAAAACAAATACAGAACACAACACATTCAGAAATCGGGTTTCTGAATAATTACTTGAAAGTGTTAAATAAATTAATTGGTTAATTTATTTATTCAAATAATTATTATTGGAATGATTATTTAAACATGTGTTCTTTTATAAAATGGTTTATAAAAGAATGGGTGTTTATATATTTTATAAGGTATAAAATATATATATCATTTAAAACATGAGTCACATACACTCCATACACTTGGTCAAAGTTGGTAAAGAGTTGATGTAGGTTGAGTAAGACTTACTTGACCAAGACCTAACCAATGATTTGATTGAGATATGATCTCATTTTTAAATAGCATCAACATACTTTCAAGTAAGAAGATATATACAACACCTTTTCCCTCTTGCTTTTTGGTTCGGCCGAAGACAAGAAAAGAAGAGGTTCGGGTCTCGTTTTTCTCGTGTTCAAGCTCCCTAACATAGCTCGGTGTGTGTTGGAGGCTCGGGGTATCTTCCGTTTGAGGATCTTCCCTTTGAAAGTCTAGCATCAACATCATCATCTTCTTCAACCATCAACTACATCTCTTAAAGGTTTAAGAATGTAAGTTTTACAATCTTTGATAGTTTAGTTTTTTTCCCGTATTATTTGATCTTTTGTCTCGGGTTTCTAATCTTAAGATTAATGGTAATCTTGAAACAAGAATAAAGGGTTATTCATAGATTAACATATCATATAAACTTGTAATATATATATATATATATATATATGGATACATATGTTTAAGTTTGTGATTATCACGCTTCCGCCTTAATTAATGACTAGTTAAATGGTTAACTAAGTTTAAAATTTCCATAGAAACCCAACACGGAATCCCTGTGTAGATCGTTACGGACGTAGAATATAATCACACAAACACACGTACACACGATACGAACAAAACTCACGTTATATTGATAACCCGAACCGTGTTACTTACAGACTCACGTCAATAGACTCACGTAAACTGAACTCGATCAGCCAAAACTCTAATTGACCAACTACTGATTAACCTAAAACCGTAAACAGTTAACAATATAAATACACGACAACTTCGCCTCAGGCGAAGTTGTCTATAACTTCGCTCGTTGAACAAGTTCGCCTAGGCGAACTTGTCAACAACTTCGCTTGGTTAACAAGTTCGCCTAAGCGAACTTGTCAACAACTTCGCTTCTAAACAAACAATTACATAAACAATATTACAGACTCGATTACAGACTTTAGACATATGAACTACTGACATCTATGCACCAACACCAATTCTTGACAGGAATGATAAATAGGATCGAGAGATAACAACGATTGATCAAACAAATATTGAATTGATAATAATCTGGGTTTGTTACATCAGAATGATACATGGATCTGTTTATATATACACGATACATACATACAACTATGGACTAATAACATATTTGACCCTTCTAATTTGTTTACATTAGCATAACTAAACTAAAATACAAATAAACATAAATGACTAAAATGCCCTTTCGGTTGTGAGTGATTATTTCCAACATCATAAACCATTCAACAAATAACACGTGGATTTAATATCATCCATCTAGATCAGTAGAATACTATATATGTAACTTACAAACGATACAAAAATGATTGTAACCATCATCCTATTCATAAATTTATGTGTGTGTATAATAGAAAATAAAGTCGGTGCTACACACAAAAAAATATTTTTTTGTTCAATTTATAAACAAGTTCTGAAGCATGTTGTACACTTCTTTGTATACAAAATGATTGCATGCAAAAGGATTACCACTACAAGATACAAAATATGAGCTACATATGAACTTTTCCACTTAACACGTTTAAGAAAGGGGAGACATATTTAGTGGATGGAGAAGTTTTGCAATATTTGTTTTTGTTTGATAAATAATGATAGTGGAACATGAAATCACCAAACAGTACAGTGCTTGGACTTTGTTACCATCCATGGAGTTAAAAAGTCATTAGTAAGAAGCTTGGTACTTACTAAGAAGATTACTAAGAAATAAAAGTGTTTATGGTATATGATTCTTGATATTAATAATGAAAAGCTAACCTCCACAACTACAAAGTAAATATAACAACATTATCAACAACTATGTGAACAACAATTCCACTATTAACAACTAGACTATCAACACTAAACTAAGGATCAACACTAAGTGTTGCAATCATTAACAACAATTGCGCTAATGCTGACAGATTTTGGTAAATGCGATGCAGAAAGACTAACCGGGCAATCACAAACCACGAAACCTTCATCACTTATTAGATATATTTTATAGTTTAGAAAGTTGTCTTTAAGATGCAAACTAAAAAAGGTTCATGTGATTCTTAGTACTTGGTATGTGTTTTATCGTCTTCATGAGTTGGCAGGTTGACAATGAACCAAAACATTAGATGAAGCCATAAATCGTGACACACATATGAATCCAACCATGACACAAGCACGACTCATTTAAAATGAAATATTGTATGTTATTTTATTTTTGCATATTGGCACACTACTAAACAGCATACATACCACCAAAAATATGTATCTGCCTATTAAAACAATAATGTTTAAACAATAAAGCTAATGCTCATTTTGGTTTCTTTTGTAAATGTGACATATATATAATATCCAACCAATTTAAGTTATGATATAAAACACATATTTTTAATATATGAAGATAAATAGGTTATATGGGTTAACATGCGAGCTCGTCAAGTTAACCCTAGCATGACTTGTTTAGCAAAACATGTTTTCGTGAATTAAACCTCGAATTATTTAGTCAAAACCCATATACTCAAATATCGTTTTTGGTTCATATCTTGTCAGAAATATACACCATAACTTTTTTAAACCTGTTGCAATAAGGTAATCGTTGTGAAAATACAAAAAGGTGTGGCAAAACCTTTTGAAGACAATATTTAGGGATATCCAAGCAAGGTGAAACACATGGGTCCCAAGTAATGGGATCAAATTATCAAACCGTGGGGGTGATCATCATCATCACTCATCAATGGTGTGCTTTTGTGTCATCTAAAGTGTGGACGCCCATTAAACAGACCTATATATGAACGCATCAATTAACTAGCTCATCATGGTGTTCTTATAATAGCTCATCACACGAGTGTATATAGACTACAATCGTCGATCAAGTTAATTGATGCATGTATCATGATGTGGGTTGATTGATTAAGATGAGCATACGAAGTTTCCTACTGAATTATAAAGAAACTTTACTTGTTTTAAACAACTAAATATATATTCTAGAAGGACTAAACCATTCATCCTTTTATTTTAAACCTGAACCACCTTATCATCTCACCAAAATAGGAATGGCTAAAAAGAAATTTTACTTACTATGTTGTTAGAAAAATAGAATGTGGTGAATGGAAATTAGTTTATCGGAGTTATTAATATTCAAATTATCCGTATGACGAAACTCTTAAGGTGAGATATTGATAACACTCGATTAGTTTTTTTATTAGAGTATTAAGTATTTAATTAAGTAAGACATTTTACTCATTCTCAACTCTTGCATGCTTAGTAGGCTATATGTCTGACTTGAAAGAGACTAGAAAAAAATAAGTAGAAAAATACATTAAATTATTTTTAGAGAAGTAAGAACACTGAAGACAGTTGAGAAATTACATGGTGGAGTACTCTCTACTTGACTACTACTCCTCCCTTCGCCTCATTTTCAAAAACACCGATAAACCTAATGGCCAGTGCAATCTTGGGTGCGAAAGTTATCTCTGGCAGTACACATACTATTCTAGTTCTTCTATCTTAGGAGACAGACCCGTTTGTCTGAAAAGAAACACCAAGTATGTTTTAAGGGAGGCGTATTGAACATGTGCTTCAACCAATGCTTAAGTTGTAGTTCATCCATTGTTCAAGTTAACGCAGTTGTGTTCAAGAAGACATAATTTTAGCCACAACAAGGAGAACATAGACGAATGTGAAGGTACTCAACATTTGGATGACTCGAGTCAAGAAGTTTGTGTAGATGTTTTTACCAAAGACATTGGTTTGCCACAACAACGAGAACATAGACGAAGGTGAAGATACTCAACACTTAGATGACTCGAGTTAATAAGTTTCTGTATATGTTTTTTCCCAAGGACATTGGTTGAATCATTATATTTATACAAACAGTGCTTTACATTTATTTTCTCCTTCAGTTTTGTATACGGTATTGTACTACGATATTTCCTTAATATAACGAGAATATCGTTATATTTATTTATTTATTATTTTTTAATAAAATGTAACTCATGTCCTACACTTCATGAGTGTACAACTTCACCAAGTTTATATTTATAAGTAAAAACGTAGGTATATAATAAAATATTAAAATATTATAACTCTATAGTTTTGAGAAAAAAATTACGTTTCAAAAAATGAAGTTGACTAATAATAATATTACTTTGGTTCAAGAGATATATAACTATTACAATGTTAGTACTATTATTATAGTTATTTTGTACTACAGTATTTTCTTTGTATAACGAGAGTATTGTTATATTTATTTATTGTTTTTTAATAAAATGTCACTCATGTCCTACATTTCGTGAGTGTACAACTCACAAGTTTATATTTTATATGTAAAAACATAGGTATATTCTAAAACATTTAAAATATTATCACTAGTTTTAAGCGAAAATAATTACGTTTTAAAAAATGAAATTAAATAATAATAATAATAATAATAATACTTTGGTTTAAAAAATATATAACTATTACAATGTTAGTATAATTACTATAGTTATTTTTACTATGGTATTTTCATAGTATAATGAGAAAATCGTTATATTTATTTATTAATTTTTAATAAAATATATCTCATATCCTACGGTTTGTGAGTGTATAACTTCACCGACTTAATATTTATAAGTAAACACATAGGTATATTCTAAAATATTATAACTCTATAGTTTTGAAAGAGAATAATTATGTTTCAAAAAATGAAGTTGACTAATTATAATATTATAACTTT
Organism: Bidens hawaiensis; assembly: GCF_021521415.1. Lineage (NCBI taxonomy): Eukaryota > Viridiplantae > Streptophyta > Magnoliopsida > Asterales > Asteraceae > Bidens > Bidens hawaiensis. The sequence continues at coordinate 19,326 of NW_027495827.1, read as the reverse complement.
GGTTCAAAAAATATATAATTATTCCAGTGTTATTATAATTATTATAGTTATTTGTATATTTCTTAGTTAAAAATTAGAATCATGTGAGATATATTTTAAAATTGAGAACTTTAAGAATCATTTTATACCACAAAAAACACTATTCTTAAAAAAATTAAAAAAAATCATAAACAAAAAAAACTCGAAAATAAAAAAGTAAAAAAAACCAAATTTTTCTTATTTTTCATCCCGGTTTTATAAAAAAAATTGGAAAAAAAATTATCGGTTAACAAAATTATACACATATGCATAATACTTATTTTTTTAATTTTATACATGTTATTTTATATACATATGTACAATTTAAGGTAAATGATAATGTACATATGTGTACATTACGTAACTAGAGATTATATGAAATTATACACATGTGTATAATACGAAAAAAAATTTATGAAACCGAAATGAAATATAAGGATTTTGGTTTTTATACTTTTTTAAAATCTTTGTTTTTTATGATGTTTTTAAATATTTTTTAGAGGTTTTTAAACGGTCTAAAATGATTCTCAAAATTCTCAATTTTTAAATGATTCTTTTAGAACCTTACCCCTTAGTTAAGAATAGTTTATATTTGACCCTAAGATTAAAAATAACATACAAAATGTAAGTGGCATTTTCTTAAAATTGTTTACATTATTCTAATATCAATATCTAGGCAACAAAAAAAGTTAAACTCGTTTTTAAACTAGCAATCAGATCATGCTTGGTCAAAACTCTGCATATAAGGACGTTTTGCGTCACATAGCATCAGTCAACTTTTTAGACAAAATATCACTGAATTATTATTCAATTATTTATTTTTATTTTTTCTTATATTCTTTAACAAAGATTGAACAAAATATCTCATTAAATAAAAAAATACATTAAAATAAAAAAAACTACACTTAGTTAAAAAAAACTACATTAAAATTAAAACACTAAGAAAAAAAATACTACATTAAAATTAAAAAAAAATAAAGGAGAAAAACGTAAAACTACTTAAAACAAACAAAAATTACTAAAGGTTATATTTTTTTTTTTTTGAAAATTTCATTTATTCTGAATTTGGATAGACGGGATTTTCGATTCAGTTTCGGGGAGCTCTGTGCTTAAAATTTCGAGATATGAGTCAATTTGCCTCGCTTTAAGGACACATGTGACTTCCTTATGAACTTGAATACATTCATACCCTAGGTCTTGTATACCTTGGATTTGACTGTTTATTCTCTCGAATTGATTTGTCATGTTGGCACTTGCATGTGCTAACGTCGGCAGCCCCTCCTCTTTCCCCATTCCCTTGCTTCTTCTACCTCCTGATCGAGGCATCTCGAAAACGTCCTCATCGACATGCTTTAACTCATAATCGTTTAAGTTGATGTTTCAAGCATCAAACATTGACGTTTATGGATTAACCGAAGACGAGGTTTTGTCCTTTTTGACGGCCTACTTTCAGGTTGAACGTCAGTTACGAGGCCCCATTTATGGTGATCCTTCGTATGATTCCAACAATTCCTATAAAGGAAGTTCCGCTTGATGGGTTGAAACTCTAACAACGTCTTTTCAATTACCTCCATATCAACACTGCTACCCACGCCTTTTTATTTCGAGAGTAAACCGTTTGAAAAAGTTGGCATTTGGTGTTTGATAGATCTATTTTGGCAATATTGAATTATTTTCTCGGTACTTCCCTTGCCCGCAAGGTTGTGAAAGACTTCCATAACTTCGGTTGAAAATATGTGGGCCGTTTGATAGTTCGTTACCAAAAAAAGTTTTAAAAAATATTACTACGAATTTAATATTATTATTACAACTCGAAAATAAAAAAGAATAAAAATAACATTAAACATTTAGAGCATTTGGGATCTTCCGATATCGAGAGCCACACCCGAGCAAGTAACTCATATTCGTCCGGTGGTTTTTCTTTGTGTGTTTTCTCTCGCGCCTACCTCTTCTACGTTGGCTCAGCTCAGCTTGGCTTGAGTATTCGGCTCGACTAGTGTCTCCAGCACCATCTCGTCTTACTCAGGGTGAAAACGGCCATAATGCTTGGACTATGAAGACCGGCCATCATGTTCGGGTTTGGAAGACCTACCATTATGCTCAAGTTATGAACACTGACACCTAAAATGTGCATGTATTTCATCATGTTTGTGTCAAATTAATACTGACGGGTATGCGTATTGAGGGATCAATTGCATCGGTTGGATGGTGTTCGGTTTTGGATTATTTGAGTCGGGATTATTTAAGTCGGTTTGTCGGGATTAGAATTGACCAAAACCAAAGCTTGAAAGGTTGAATGGGCGTATCTTGGTCGGGTATTTTGATAAATTTTTGTTAAGATTTGTAGATAAGTTGTGTTGTGAAGAGGATGGATTGAGTTTGTGTAAAAAAAATAATTTAAGTTTTTTTTTTGAAAAAAAAAACTTTGTCGTTCAACGACGAGCCAGAAACAAACATTGTGTATAAAACGTGGGCCTCTAAAACGTAGCCCAAAACGCCTAGGGGTAGTGTACCCAGCCAAATCGCTAGGCCACAACGCTGCACTACGCATGATCTCATAACGAATCCTCAATATTTATGTGAGCGAGTTCTTTATATTGTATGAAGTAGTTGTAAGTGGTTGTGAGAGAATGTGAGAGGATGTGAGAGAAAATGTTATTGCTCGGCTTAGAATGTCTCAAATCAAGTTTTTTTAGCTTGTTTTATTCGAGTTTTTATCGAGTGAGCTATGAGTCGTGAGCGTTTAAACCACCTACTATTGTACCATATCAAAATTCATATTTATATATAAGAAAATCCAGAATATGACTTTTAGGATCTAATGTATCCACATATACCAACAAAGAAGATCTTACAACATAAAGACCAAAATCTGGTTGATGTTTCTATCAAATTTACCTTTTGTATTTTACATTTGAAATTTCTAATCAAATCTCCGTACTATATTTTTCAAAGATCCTTGTGCATACCAACTAATATTCATTCCCAATATGGAAAACAACAAAACTTCACTGTATTTTCTTTTATTTTTCATTTTCTAAAGAAATCCAAATTCATTATTCTGTAAAAGTTTATTGATTTTAGTTCTGTTTTCCTTTTATTCTTTCCCCATGGCACACGGAGTCTACCTTTTGTAAGAGGTATGGGCCACATACGATATTCCCACTTTGTGAAAAGTAAGAATCTAGCCATCTAGGTACGGTGGCTTCTTGTTGTATAGATAACGAAATTTTTGTGGTCGATATTGTGGAGGTGTTTCTTAGACCTATGTAGGTCGTTTAGTTTTTAGTAATTTCAATCTTATCCACGATACCCGTGACGATTTCTATGATTTACAACATAACGCACGCGCATGCAAACACACAAAAAGGTTTTCTATTGCTTCAGTATGCCAAAGTTCATACTGAATCTCATGACCGGCCCACCCACGTGACTCGTACGACTCTATAGATCCCCCCACCCCACCCCCCACCCACATAAAAAGAAGAAAAGTAGGAAAATAAACAAAATGTTTTCTTGTTAGACGACATGAGCAATAGGTAATAAAATCACTTGAAATGGATTATCATGCCTACTATGGACGCCATCCAATTGCAAAAATAATGGAAGACATCCGAAATGGAGTCAAACGATTACAAGAGTTTATCTAATGCGCAATTTCTGGCCAAAGTTATCAAAGAAGATGGGGTGTAATATTGAAAAGTTGGAAGAAACCGCGATTGAGACCTAAGACACTGACATCATCATCATTAACATGATACGGAAGCACAACTACAATAAATAATTTCAGAATTTGATGAAATCAACCATATTAAAAAAGTGTATGTCGTAGACACAAATATACATAAAAAAAATGCTAGAGTAGATCAAGTTGGTGAAGTTACACATCATGGAGGAAATGAAGAAAAAATAAAGGAAAAGATGATGTAACAACCAAGTGAAAAGAAAGATATTAAATGATGAGACGGAGTTGAAAGATAACACCTCCGTTCTAAGAAAAACAATTGAGGCATAACAGAGAGGGGTATCATGTTAGGCATGCTATAGGCACATCTACAATGGAATGGGTCCATGACCCATGTCACATTCGCCGCCCAAGAAGATGAACCGTAGACTCCTAGGGATCATGGATCAAAAAGCTTTTCGTATGTACAACTTTTTAGTGCTTAACTTTCAAAAATGACATAGGTGGTCAGATAGTTTGATATGGTATACTTAGATGCTCAATATATTCAAGGCTTCCGACTACTTTATATTAAACTATCTGGCTTACCTGTGACATTTTTTAAAGTTGAGAAATAAACCTGAAATATAAGTAAACCACATGAAACACTCAAGTAATTAAATTATCATTTTATAAAAACAGTGTGATGATAAATGCAAATTAGTGTCTAGAACACTGAGATTAGACAAGAAAAGAAGGTTACAAAACTCGGTATTACTATTCCTTACTATTATTAAGATAATAACTTATTATTTAATACTACAACATAGTCATATTTATTTGAACATGACTTAACAAAACATGACTTCCGGGCCCCCATAAGAAAATAAATGTTCTGAATAATATATATTTTTCTAAGTTTTTTTTTCATTCTTGTTTGGATGTGACTAGCTCACTAGCATATGCATGGAGACCCCCACCTAAATTTAGTTGTTTTCACACTATACATCTTGTTATTGTTGTCTATATATAGACTCAAAATCTTCCCAATATTTACATTCAACACAATCTCTCTTGCTCTGTCTCTCTCTCTCTCATCTCTCTCTCATGGCTAAAGCTCATAATATTCTTCTTCGTGCATACATCATCATACTACACATAATAAATAACTTGGTTGCAACAATAAGAACCAAAATATTAACACCATGGAACAACAATAACACTTTACTTTCATATCAAACCCTACCTCTTGAAATATCAACCAAACTATCAATTGATACCACTTCCATCAAAACCGCTTCTTCCGATTTCGGTAAACTTGTTCACGAACCACCCGTCGCAGTTTTCCACCCCTCAACCGTTTCTGACATCGTTCACCTTGTTAAATCATCCTACACCGCCTGTCCTCCATTCAGGATCGCGGCCAGAGGCCACAGTCACTCGATTGGAGGACAGGCGATGGCGAAAGATGGGGTGGTGGTGGAAATGAGTTCTTTGGTTAATGGTGGGATTAAAGTTAGTTGGAGTGAAAGTTTAGGGTTTTATTGTGATGTGGGTGGTGGACAGCTTTGGATCGATGTTTTGAGGACGACTATGGAGCATAGATTAGCGCCGGTTTCATGGACCGATTACTTGTATCTTAGCGTTGGTGGTACGCTTTCGAATGCGGGCATTAGCGGGCAGGCTTTCCTTCATGGACCTCAAATCAGTAATGTGCTTGAAATGGATGTCATCACCGGTACGTACTACGCGCGTGTGTGTGTATATATATATATATATATAGGGAGAGGATCATGAGAGAATTCCATTTTATGGAAAGAACTAGAGAACTAATAATTAAATATTTTTAATTTAATTATAAAAAAAAAATTTTAATTTTTTTTCTTTCATCCTTCTTATATGTTGTTATTCTTCACCACAAAAAAATATAAAAATAAAAAAAATAAAATAAAAAATTAAAAAAATTAACGAGTAATGCATATATGCAATACACCGACTTTTTTTATAATGCATATGTGCAATAGTGTGCATTTTGATATTTGAAATAGTGTTGAATATCATATATATAGTTGTTTGTATTATATATTTTCAATAGTGTTATATTATATACAAAAATTAAAAAAAATCGATATAGTGCATATGTGCATTAGTGTTGTATTACATATATGCGATAATGTGTTTTGCATACAATTATTAGTGTCGTATTTGCATATATTTAATAGTGTGTATTGGATAATGCAATTGTGTTGTATTATATGCAATAAAACACTATTGTATATATGAAATAGGCATTAGTGCACATATGCACTACAGTACTACACCGACAAGGTTTTTTTTTTTTTAGTATCAATATCATCTTATTAGAAGGAGGAAAGAAAAAAAATCACAAAATATTTTTTTAAAAATAGTTAAAAATAATTTTTTAGTAGTTCTTTAGTTCTCTCTTTAAAAGGAATTCTCTCTACATCCCCACCCCTATATATATATATATACACACACATGCATGATAAGTACTTATTGTGGATCATTAATTTTTAAATCATTGATTTGTGTTTATTAATTTTTGTTTCTTATATATACACATTATGCAATATAAAAACTCGTTTTTATTTTAATTTTAAATGTTTTGTCTATACATGTATAGGTTACGTGTAGAGATGGTCAAAAAAACCGGTCCGGGAACCGGTTTGCCGGTTTAAACCGGAAACCGGTTTTTACGAAAACCGGTTTTTTAAAAACCGGTTTGACCGGTTTACAAACCGCCGGTTCGTATTTCGGTTACAAAGTTTAGAGCCAAAACCGGTTAACAAACCGGTTAATGGAAAAACCGGTTTTTTTTAAAACTGGTTATTATGAAAAAAAACCGGTTATTAACCGGTTATTTTAAAAAAAAAACCGGTTAACCGGTTATTAACCGGTTCTAACCGGTTTCTAAACCGGTCCTAACCAGTTAGACCGGTTAGGGTTTTGACATACAAAAACCGGTTATTAACCGAACCGGTTTTTTTCGGGCCAAAAAAACCGGTCCGGTTAATAACCGAACCGGTTTTTTTAAAAAAACCGATTTGTGCACCTCTACGTGTACGTAATACAAGCTAAACATAACTTACATATTTGTTTGTTACATGAACAAATTTTGTTAGTGTTTTAAAAAAATCAAGAATAGATGAATAAATATTGCATCTTGACCATTTTTTTTTTATGTTTTAAACTTCTCAAAGATTTAAAAAATAATTTAGTTTTGAGTGTTTTTAAAATATGGTTTTTTAGCATGTATACATAGATCACTTTCTCTATGTATACATGCTTGCGCGCGCGCACACACACTCACACTACATATATATCACACACATAAATGTGTATGAACTAATTTAAGATATATGCAATTTAGATCAAATTTATTGATATTATTTTATGAACTTTATCCTACTTAGAATCTGTTTCTTGGATGGTTGTAGGAAAAGGAGATTTCATAACTTGCTCCAAAAGCATGAACTCTGATCTCTTCTATGGTGTTCTTGGAGGTCTTGGCCAATTTGGGATCATAACTAGGGCAAGGATTGTACTACAAAAGGCACCAACAAGAGTAAGATCTTTAAAAACTTATGCAATCATCAACCTTGAACTATATAGCATGATTGTAATTGTCTTCTTGAATTGTGTAGGTGAAGTGGATTCGAATGATTTATGAAGACTTTGCTACATTCACAAAGGATCAAGAACACTTGATTTCACTTAATAATGGACCTAATTATGTTGAAGGTTATATTATTATGAAGAAAAGTCCTGCAAACAATTGGAGATCTTCGTTTTTCTCGGTTGATGATGAAGCAAAAGTTAATGCATTAGCATCCGAATATGGCGTCGTTTATAGCTTAGAAGTAGTCAAGTATTATGACAATTTCGATATACGAAAGACAGATGAGGTATATGTTCTTCATTATTCAATATCCTTTGCACATTTTTGGTCCATTTATTTCAAATTTTGTATTTGTAATTTCAGGAACTCAAAGAAATGTTCAAAGGGTTAAACTTCAAAACCGGATTTATATTCAAGAAAGATGCAACGTATATTGATTTTCTTAATAGAGTGAGAACCGAAGAGCTAAAGCTTCAATCTAAAGGATTATGGGACGTTCACCATCCATGGTTAAATTTCTTCATTCCAAAATCGTGCATTTTGGATTTTAATCAACGCGTCTTCATTGATATAATTCAAAAAGAAAACAAGAGCTCGGGTCCTTTTCTCATATACCCGATGAACCGCAAAAAGTAATTAACCATTTTCTATTTTCCTATCATTTAGTTATCTGAATTATAGCATAAGTTATTTATATTTTGAGTTTAGAAAAAAAAAATAGTTTTTCATAATTCTAGGAATAATATAATTTCCTTCAAAAAGTGAAACAGTTGATGACTTTGCCCTAGTTTGTAACTTAATTTGCTAGAAGACAAAAAATGAATTATGTTCCTAAAAGTGCATGCATTATTTGGGAAATACAGTAATATTTATTTATTTTTTAATAAACGTGTATGCAAATACTGCTTTAATTAATTGTTATATAAATAATTGTTTTTCTAGTTTCTTATTTAAATAGTTTAGAGTAAGAAGTTACACTTATTAGCATTTGCTTTTACTATAGTAGTTAACAATCTTAATTATGAAAAAAAAAATTCACAAAAAATAATTAAAGCTCCTATTTTGTCAACTACTTCATATTCTTTTTAATTAAAGTATTATCAAAAACTAATCGATCGTTGATAACTTGTGGATCTAGTGTCATTAATTGTTTGGGTTTAAGTCTCACATAATTTGTAGATGGATTTTAAGAGTAGATTAATGTAGATGTGTGTGTGTTGACTATATATTTAAAAGAATGATTATTCTTAGAAATATTCTCTTGTGAAATTGCAGGTGGGACAATATGATGTCGTCGGTTATTTCAGACGAAGATGAAGGCAAAGATGTATTTTACACTGTAGGTTTATTGCCATCCGCAAGGAACGTTGAAGACTTAGCAATAATCGAAAATCAAAACAAAAGGATATTAAAATTATGTGACGAAATTGGGATTAACATCAAGCAATATCTCCCAAGGTATTATGAAACAAAAGAAGAATGGATGAAGCATTTTGGTGCACAATGGGGTTTGTTTGAGGAGAGGAAAGCCAAGTATGATCCAAAAATGATATTGTCACCTGGACAAAACATTTTCTAGTTATTAATTATCATATGCTTATATTATGGTAAGTATATGTATAATAGATATGTTATGTTGGATTAATGTACTAAATTTCGGGTTTATGTATTTAGTATATATAGTTTATAGTCAATGTGGGGTATTGGTTCTTGATGTCTGATTAGCTCAAGTTAATAATAAATTTTAAGCAATTTACAATGATGGATTATTTTCTTTTACTTATTTTATAAAGAAAGAACATTGGTTAATTTTTAACTAAAAATATTAAAAAAATATAAATAAAATCTTTTGAGTTTCAACAAATTTATAGTTTATGTATTTTTATCGTAGTTTTATTATTAAAAAACGAGGAAAATTATTATTTATCTAAAAAATACAAATACAATCTTTAAGTTCCAATAAATTATACTTTGTTATTTTTATTGTATCTTTATTATAAAAAGAGGATATTTGGTTAGCTTTTAACTAAAAAAATAAAAATAAAATCTTCAAGATTCGGTAAATTATTTTTTAATTAATTATATTGTATTTTTATTTAAAAAAAGGGAAATTGGTCATAAATAAAGAAAACACAAATAGAATCTTTAAAATTTGATAAACTTTGATTTTATTATAAGTTTATAACCACACATAATTATATTAACCAATGCTATTAAGATCCTTTAAATGGATCATGGTAGTGAATGAAATTATTTACAGTCCAGCCCAAGTTCGGCTATTATGATTTTTCATGGTTGTGTGGCCCATTATAATATTATTGCCTACTAAACAATATCAAATACAGACTTAAAAATTGTCAATTCAGTTTTAATTACAAGTTTAATTTCAGTTTCATTATGGTTTGGTTCTGATTTAGATTATTATAAACTAGTACTTTGTTGTCTAACTCAGTTCTAAATAATTAGACGTGCATAATCCTGGTTAGAATAGCCGAACTAGGACTCGATCATGAAACACCGATACACTACGGTCTTGGTACGCTGTTCCACTCTCAACAAGGTTCAGAACCATAACGTTCCAACACCAATGCAACCTAACACTGATACGTTTGATGGTCCTACATACTGGCATTTTGATAAGCGTCGCAAGCGTCGGCCCGGGTACCAATAAAGGTGATAGATTCTAATCCTTGGGAAAAAAATTTGAGACCCTAAAATTCTAAGTTTTTATGAATTCTAATTCCTTCAAAACAAAAACAAATAAATAAATAAATAAGAACCACGAAACCACACCCCAACTAATGACTAATCGCCCGGCCACAACCGCCGCCCAACAAGCCCCAACCCTTAATTGCAGCCGAGAATATTATAGGTCTCAGTCCAACTAAAAGGACTGACCAACCGAAACCAGCGTTGTAAAACAGGCCCCGCCATCGTCTTCATTCTTTAAAAATCAGTCTCGGTCCAGTGGTCTATATATACTAGAGGCGCATAGAGGTGCTCAAAATACCCAGTAGACCCGACCCGGAACCGGTTCCTACCCGTATCCGACCTGCAGGTATGACCTGGTACTGGATTTCTCCCTGGGAGCCGGAATCGACCCGGACCCACCGAAACCGGAAATACCCGGTTAAAACCCGACCCTACACAAAACCCGCAAAAAACCCGAAAACCCGGTCAAAGCAAAGTCAAATACACGACTATATCCGGAACAAATTCCTACCGAACCTGGTTTTGACTTTTGTTGACCATACCCAAAAGTGGTTCCTACCCGTTTCTTGTTCCTGAAAATACCCAGTTTGTGCCCTCTTGAGGCGCACATTCAAACAAGTTCAGGATCCTAAAGACCTAAACATGACCGTATCCGTTCCGAGAAGCCCAAATGCCCAATTTAACTACACAGTTCTAAATTTGTAAATTACTAGTTAACACACACATCATTAAACACATGAATACAACAAGTACACAAAAAGATTTCAGTGGATAAAAGATCTTCAACAGAAACAACAGTTAATGTTCAAGACTTCAAGTAAGTATAAAACAAAAGGTTTGTTACAAAACTAATAACACACCGGTTTACGCGCGTCTTTTACTCAACCGCCACGAGTTGGGTTCATGGTACCTGTCATAAAGTGGCTCGATCCGCTCTTGCCGCTTGCGTTTACTCATCTTCGTGGGGTCGGACACCTTGAAGAATCTAGGCGCCAGCTCAACAAGCCATTTGGGATCGATTACAGTAACCTCGCGCATATACTCTTTTGTTGTCATAACCAACTCGTGATAGATGACCCAATCGGGCTGCCTTTGGAAAAGAGCACTGCTCGGGTGTATGTAAACGGGCTGGTTCTCGACTATGGTCCGGTATCCTTCTTGCGGGTCCTTCCTTGCAGCATGAAAGAAGAAACCGGCGGTTATTGCCTTCCTTATTTTGGTGAAATTCCTTCCAGCACTTACGACGTCCAGTTTGTACCTGATCGAATAAAGGACAGTTTAGTAAATTGCACTAGAAATATACACAACCTAGGTTTATCACAGGTTGAATAATTAAATTTGTATATAGTTGGTACCAAAAGACATAAAAGGTGACCCTTTGCATAATTCCTATTCAAAATCTGAACAATGATTATAAGAAGTATCAATTTATGCAGGGTTTGGGTTAACGGGTTGGTATTGTATCTAGGGGTGTGCAAGAAACCGAAAAAAACTGATCCGGAATCGAAAAAACCGAACCGAAACGAAAACCGACGGTTTGGTTTTATGTTTTTGTTAAAACCAAACTTATGGTTCGGTTGTTTTGGTTTTGCATGTAATAAAAAGAGAAAAAAACCAAACCAAACCGAATTTCTAGATTTTTATTTTTTTATTTTAAGTAATTTACAAGAATTTAATATGTAACTCAAGTATTTTTGGCCAAATGTATAATAATCACTTACTTAATAATCAACAAAACTATTTATACCTAAATTAACTATTTTCGGTCTAACCTTTTTTTTCGACCTAAAATTTTCAAGCTAAAATGGTAAAAACCGAAACGGAAACAAAACTAAACGGTTTGAATAAGCCAGAAACCGAAGTTTCGGTTTTTAGTTTGGTTTTAGCCCAAAACCGCACCACTCACACCCCTAATCATATCAGTATAACACTCAACCCAACCGACCCATTTACCTTATCGGGTCAGAAAATCCAACCTTAACCCAGACACCATTTACCAATACTAATTTAAAGCACTGTCCTCAAAACAAGTCCAACAATTCACCTAATACCATAAGCATATGCATAACTTAACCTAGCTAAAAAATTTATAAATAAAGTTTCATAGCATTAGGTGAATAATAAAGTTGATAAACACATCTATATAACATAACAAATATGAACATTATTAATCAACCGAAACTTACTTGTCCATGATAGAAAGAAGCTGCTTTCGGACATCCTGGGCCCGTCTAAGCGACCGCGACTGGACAAAATTCTCAAAGCACCACGGGCCCGAAAAATTCTTAGCTTTCCAAGCCTCATAAACCGCCAGCAACGTGAGTTGATCACCTTCCGCTTGAAAAAACTTGGCCCGTTTCTGATCCGCTTGCGCTTGTTTCTCCCGAGGTCTATAAAAGATATTTCCCGTTTGAATCATCGCAATAATAGTCAAAATCTCATCGCTACAACCTAAATCCACACTGGCAAGAAGCATCTTCGATAACGGCGGTTCAAGCGGGAACTCCGCCATTTTCCGACCTAGTTTCGTTAAAAGCCCTTCTTCATCCAATGCTCCGAGACTGTATAACTGTTCCATTGCGGATATAAGAGCTTGAGGCGACGGCGGGTCCATAAAATCAAACGCAAGCAAGTCATTAATCCCCATAGCCTTCAAAGTCAAAGTAGTCAAGCCAAGATTAATCCTCTGAATTTCGGGAATTGAAGTCGGCGACATCTCGTTATTAAACGCGCTTTCGGTATAAAGCCGGGTAACACTTTCCCGGGCCCGTTCGTCCGGCCCGGCCCGCTCGTTGCTTAGCCGAGGCTTGTGAAATCGGAGTAATAACAAGAGAATCGAGCCCTTGTTTAGGGTTGTAAACATTCTGCTTAGCGAAACCGGGATCAATGACATAAAATATACCGTCAATGGTCAATGACGCTTCGGCGATATTAGTCGCGACAACCACTTTTCGTTTACCAGGAGGCGCGGGCTCGAAAATCCTGGATTGCATTTCGCTCGGGAGCGCACTGTAAACCGGTAAAATAATAAGTTCGGGCACGTTTTTACCTAAACCTTTCATTCTCTCGTACAGACACTGACACGCGTGATCGATTTCTTCTTGGCCCGTTAAGAAAACGAGTATGTCGCCTTCAGGTTCGGTTAAATGGATTTGCATTACAGTAATAAGCGCAGCGTCAAGATAATCGCTTTCGGGTTGTTTCGTATATAATATCTCGACAGGGAAAGTTCGACCAGGAATCGTGAAAATATTGCAGCTGAAGAAATAAGCAGAAAACTTTTCTGCATCGAGTGTGGCCGATGTGACGATTAACCGAAGATCGCTTCGTCTTTTAATAAGCTGTTTTAATAACCCGAAAAGGACGTCGGTGTGGATCGTTCGTTCGTGAGCTTCGTCAAGCATGATTACCGAGTACTGCGATAAGTTTTCATCGATTAAAATTTCTCTTAAAAGCATACCATCTGTCATGTACTTGATAACGGTTTCTGGGCCCGTACAATCTTCAAACCGAATAGCGTAACCGACTTCTTCACCCAACCGACAACCAAACTCCTCTGCAACACGTTTCGCTACAGACATTGCAGCCACCCGACGAGGCTGCGTGCAGCCTATCTTCCCGTTCGTGGTGTAACCTGCTTCGGCTAGATACTGAGTCACCTGAGTCGTTTTACCTGAACCCGTTTCACCAATCACCACCAAAACCTGATTATCGTGCACCGCTTGAACAAGCTCCTTCTTTAACTTGTAAATAGGTAAGCTTTGCCTCTGTTCTTGAAGCGAAAGCTTCGATCTTTGACCAAAAGTCAACGCTTTACCAAACGCGTCTTTTTTCCATTCGGGCATGTCATAAGCCGATAACCCAACTCCCCGAAGCTCTTGCGCCAGGTGTCGCTCACCAGTTTCAGGCATCGGATCTTCCCATGGTCTATTCAAATCTTTCGGAATCGAATCAAGCATCGTTCGTTGCTGTTGTTCTCTAACTTCCCGCCGTTCTTTAATAAGCGCAGACTGTAAAGCCGCTGCACGGCTCAACGAACCTTCGGGGTTTTTAAATATTTTCACGGGCGACATGTCCATCGAATACCGCGTCTGCCCTTGCAAAAACGCGGGCTCGTCTTCGTTCAACTCAACTTCAAGCTCTTCCTCCGCACCTTCTTCTTGATAAAGCATACCGTCGGTTTCATCATCATACATCGGGTACTCTTTCACACTCAAAACCCCTGAAGCAATCAACTGCTTCGCCTCCCACCGTTCGGGAGAACTCATCCTCTTCAACGGCCTGCGTGACGACACACCGGCATCCTCGTCCGTTATCCTTATCCCCGAAAGCCCCGTCCTCGTCCCAGACCCGTTATTCCCATTATTCCCGTTACTCGGATTCGTCCTCAACTCATCCTCTCCACTCTTCTTCAACGGCAACAAATCCCTACCCGTATTCTGATCCACGTTCCCGCATCGATAACGACAGCTTCTGACCCGATACCGATATCACCTTCACGAAAACCTCTTGGTCCCGCTTCACCACGTCTTTCGCATTCGCTATCCTCCTCGTCGCCATTTGCGAGACGTGTACCAACCCTTCTTTTGCCCTAATTTCTTGTAGCTGCACAAAACACCCGCTATCCATCACTCGCGTCACTCGTCCTTTATACACTCGATACAACTCCGGTTCATCCATTCTATTATTATTATTACTACGCCTGTAACCATCATCTCCTTCTTCCCGACCCCTGCCTCGCCGACTACCATCATATTTATTATTATTATTATTATTATTTTCGCTCTCTCTTCGTCTATCCCTATCTCGCTCCCGATCATTCCTTCCCCCGTCCCGGTTTCTTCGTTCCCTCGCTTCTCCACCGTCTCTAAACCCATCACCGTCCCGGTTTCTTCGTTCTCCACCGTCTCTAAACCCATCACCGTCTCGATTTCTTCGTTCTCTCGCCCCATCACCGTCTCGATTTCTTCGGTCTCTCGCCTCATCACCGACTCGGTTCCTACGTTCCCTGGCCTCATTCTCAATCTCCTTCTCTAATTCCTTAACCCTATCTTTACTATCCCCAATCTCTAACCCCGGGAAGCTCGATTTCGGTCCGGCGTCTAATTTCGGGGCTTTCGAGTCAGTTTTCGGGGGCAAGATGGCGTGGATAATAGTCAGCAACATACGGACAAAGTAATCAGGCAATTCGGCACCGTTTTCTTTCAATTTAGCATCAAATTCATCAACAGACTCACATTTTCGACCCAATTCGGTGATGAATTCGGCTAAGACTTTGTCGCCAAAGCCTAAGTGGGATTCGAGTTCAGTGCATACCTTTGATACGAGTGATAAGTACTCGAGTTTCTTCAAGCTTGGTGCTTTAGATCGAGAAGCCATAAGAATATTATGATGATAGTTGGTTTCTAGGGTTTGCGAGATTGATATTTTATGATTTTTTATGTATCTATGTTAGTAGTATAGTATTATGTCGGTTTTATTTTTGTGTTTTTTTAAAATATCTTTAAAGGTTAAACAAACTAAATAAGTATCGGGTTTTTCAAATACCTTGTTTCGGGTATCGATCACACCCGGGTTAGATTCGGGTCTGAGTATATATCATGATCGGGTTCGGGTTGGGTATTTGAATATCGTATTTCAGGTATTGAAAAAACCATATTTTCGAGAGGTTTTTGTGGGGTTTTTTTTTTGAAATTTTCGGGTATATGTTGAGTTTTTTAAAAGGTTGTACTTTTTTTTGGGTATTTTCGGGTAAATTTAAGATACTTTTCAGGTAATTACGGGTATAGATCTTGTATTTGAAAAACTTGGTTCGGGTATGGAACCGGTTCCGATTTTCAGGTATTGCCGGGTACAAATTGGGTTCGGTTCCAGGTATGGGTTTTTGGTACTGAAAAAACCAAGTGTAAAAAAACTCGGTTCCGTTTTTTTTTCGAGTCCAGTTCGAGGGTTTTTGGTACCTTTATTCATAAGTAGGGGTGTGCATCGGGCCATACGTGACAACCGGTAGATATGTTTAGTTGAAATGATAAGATCTCGGGAATGGGGATGATGGGCCATCACTATCTATAATCACGGGTGTTTGGGGTCGCCTTTTTCCATTAGATTATCCCCGGAAGCCAGGCTTTATTCTTTGATAATTAAAAAAAAATATCTTATAATCTATAAGATCATAACTTGCTTTGATATAACAAAATAAGTTATGAAGTTATAAGTAGTGTTGTGCATCGGCTTAGACTTGGTAGACTCGTCTAACTGAAACTAGTGTTTTACCTATGCGCGTTGCGTGAGACCCATATATTTTAAGCGTGAATATACAAATATATCATAACGACTATTACTCTGACACAGCAACAAAAAAGTAGTTTATCTAAATATCAAAAGAACTTTGTCGGTATCGGTTCGGCTCATTACAGTATCGATGTGGAACTGACACTTGATATATAGCTCACGGTAAAAAAAAACACTCTATTATAGTATATTATGAACACAACTTCGTTTTTAACCAAACTTATCTGCTTTATTGTGACCACGCCTCTGTTTTAATAGTTTGTTATAAATTAAAATAAACATGTTATAACGTCATACTAAAGAATTAAAAAAACCTAGTATGATAATCATTACAAATGAATTTATGAAAGGAACGGGGAAGCCGTCGATGAAATTAAAATAAAATCGGGTATGTAAAGTGTCTTGCGGGTCGGGTTTCGTCATTGGACTTGTTTAACGGTTTACCTATATCTATATTATATATCATACATGAAACAAGGAAAAATTAAAACACTTGATTTTAAGAGTTTTAAATATTTTAATGCATAAAATTGTCACACCCTCAAAATCCACTAACGCAGTTTTACCGTCAGAGGGTGTGAACTAACAGGATCGGAATCATCAGTTATAATCAAACCATAAAATAAAGTTTCAAAACCATGAAAACGTTTACGAGTAAATAAATGCGGAAGCGTAAAAACCTTTAATCAAAAGTTGCGTCACGCAGGACGACTTAAAACCAATGATAACCGTTAAAAATAAGTTTTGCATAATTAGAATGTGTCAAGCAATGCATGTTCCTAAACCGCGCGCCCGCCTCGGCTACCTGAGAATAACATACTAAAAGTGTCAACACAAGGTTGGTGAGTTCACAAGTTATATAAAAATAAATCGTTTAGCGTTTGCGTTCAGCGTTTTGCGTTACAGCGTTTTGCGTTTTGCGTTACCAGATAGTGTTATGTCAATTATATATCGATAGGTAGCTAGTCTATACAACAAGTATTACTAAGTGTTCGACACCGAAGCTGACTCGTTTATTAAGTGCCTTGTCACCAGGTCCTCCAGACCATGGTACGTGTTAGCCAAAATTACACCCGCTCGACCTCCAGTCGAGTTTAGCGTTGGGTGGGGTTTGTCAAACCCAGTAGTACTACTCAACAGTGACTCGCTATTCTAAATATTAACCGGTTCGATGTGTAGGACTTCAAATGTTTCGTTTGCCACTTAGCCTTTACAAGTGATATATAATTTATAACAAAATCTTAAATGCGTTGTGGAGTATGTTATCTCCCCCAAGTGAAAAGCGTTTGAAAACAGTTTAAAGAGGGGAAAGTGAAACTCACTGTTTGCGAAGAATTTCCCAAATTAAATCACCAAGATGTGCGTCACAGAAAAACTCTCTTTAGCGTTCTAAAACAACAAAGAGATTTTTCTAAGTGTCGGAATATTATCGAGTCTCTAGACCCAGCACATAATACCTATGCACATAACATGTTTCGTGTTTCGTTTGTGAATAGTGTGTGACTTTAACAATGTATTTGTGATACGTTACATGTGTAAGCAATCATTTACGTGTCACGTATTCATAAAGTACATCACTATCAATTACTTCCCGTAAGGGCAATTTGGTCAACACATAACAATTAACTAGCAACTATTCCTCACGAGGGCAATTTGGTCAAATCATTACAATCAATTAGCTATTATTCCCCGCAAGGGCATTTTGGTCAAAACACGACATTTATCTTGCAATCATTCCCCTCAAGGGCAATTTGGTCAAAACACGATAATAAATTAGCAAGTATCATGTTTCATGCAATTTCACAAAACTCAGCAGCTAGTTTCACCGAGACAGAAATCCTACTTGAAAGATTGTACTATTCCACCGATCATAGTATCTCAATTAATTCACCAAAAATCATCACAGAAGCATATATGTCTTAGGTTTCCAGAACATATTTAATTATATTTTATTCCACATAATTTTCTCACAATCATCAAATCATTACAGCAAACTCATAACAGTCAAATTCATGCGCAACAGAATGTTATTTGCAATTCCCGTTAAACGAAAATCCAATAAATGCAAGACCACTTGGGTTAGGTTCCTAACTCAATGAGTCAACTTCCAGAAGTGGAACCAACCCAATTGGTCTCGTAGTTCATGAGATACAACATTTACAAAACAACCTAACAGCAGGTCTAACAGCTCAGCTTTGCACAACGTTTTTGTAAATCATAAAAGTTAACCTTTACTTGTCCAAAAATTACAAATTTACACTCTATGGAAACTAGACTCAACCTAGTTTACTGTAGTACCAATAATCTCAACCAATTTTCATATCTACACTTCGTTACAGTCACTTAAACATCAAATACACATTCTGTCCAGAAACTGTTTGCATCCAAACTCAACATATTAACAACCTATGAACTATCATACATTCATATGATCCTCTAGACTCCATAAACACCATCCATGCACATCAATTACATATTACATACTTGATTAGGGTTTGTGTTTGAACTCAAATCAAAGATACAACAATCAACATGTTACAATATCAATTCTACTTAACAAATCATTACTCAATCAACAACAATCATATTGATTACATGTATATATGAAATCGGCAGCTTAGGGTTTACAATTAACCCAACAAACATCAAAATCAAGTAATAAGAATGTATAGGATAATCAATTATACCTTCCTAGCACCTAGTTCTTCAATCAAGGGCTTGATTTTGTGGTTGTATGTGTGTGTGAAGGTGACGGCAGCCAAGAGGGATGGAGGGGGTGGCTGATCGGTTTTGGCAGAAAGAAAAATAAGAGTTAGGGTTTATTATAACATAGTATTTATAGAATACTATGTTACACTTTAGCCCCTCCACTTTTAAGTATTACTTTTCCTAGCTTAAACTAACTTGTTTACATCTTGAGTTAACGTTTATAACCATGTTATCACACAACACATAATTATCACATAATTACTGTTTTGAGTTTTTTTTTTTTTTTTGGTTT